>NW_025255444.1:0-1893 GCF_018294505.1 Triticum aestivum
CCCAACCCAGGCTATCAGAACAAGTCTCAGCCTCAAGCTCCAAGGTCAAATGCTCTGTATCATCGTCCGCTCTCAAAAGTGACTTGCAACAAGTGCCAGCAGAAAGGTCACTATGCGAACAAATGCTTCAATCAAAGGCGCCTTCCTCCTCCCCCTCCTGTGAGATCTTCAAGCAATGCAGTGGTCAAGCATAATCCAAAGCATGCAAAGGTGAACATGATGAATGCAGCTCAGGCAGATGATTCTTCAGATGTGATCATGGGTAATCTCTCAGTTAATGAGATTCCTGCAAAAGTCTTATTTGATACTGGTGCATCGCATTCTTTCATTTCAAGACCTTTTGTGTCTATGCATGATTTGGTTACTCAATTATTGCCGAGTCCTTTGTCTATTGTTTCCCCGGCTCGGCAAATGACTTCTCGAGCATTCGTTCAGGATTCCGTTATTAAGATGGGCGACTATAGATTTCTGTCTTCTCTAGTTGTTCTTCGTGACTCAGATATTGATCTAATTCTTGGGATGGACTGGCTTTCTAAGCACAAGGCTCAACTTGATTGTGCTGCCAGGGAAATTCAATTGACACACTCTTCTGAGGATGTTATCATATATGCCGCTCGTGATGAAACAATTCGGTTGTTTTCTCTCAATGAGAAGGGCAAGTTGGATGCTATCTCTCAGATTCCAGTCATTTGTGAGTACAAAGATGTCTTTCCAGAAGAGCTTCCGGGTATGCCTCCTCATTGGCCAACCGAGTTCGTTATCGATCTTGAGCCTGGAACTGAACCCGTTTGCAAGCGTCCTTACAAGCTTGGACCCAAGGAGCTAAAGGAATTGAAGAAACAGCTCGATGAACAAGAGCGTCTGGGTTTGATCAGACCGAGTTCATCTCCTTGGGGTTGTGGAGTTCTTTTTGTCCAGAAGAAGGATGGCACGGACCGACTGTGCGTCGATTACCGTCCATTGAACAAGAAGACAATCAAGAACAAGTATCCACTTCCCAACATCAATGAGCTTTTCGAGCAACTCAAAGGTGCTAAAGTATTCTCCAAGCTTGACCTCCGTATGGGTTATCATCAGATTCGCATTCGTGAACAAGATATTCCCAAGACAACATTCAGAACAAGCTATGGTTCTTATGAATATACTGTCATGTCTTTCGGCCTTGTCAATGCTCCTCCAACATTCTCTCGCATGATAAACTTTATCTTCAACCCCTACACAAATGAATTCGTCTTGGTGTATCTCGATGATATTTTGGTCTTCTCCAAGAATAAGTCGGATCATGCCAAACATTTGCGATTGGTGCTCGACAAGCTCAGAGAGCATCAATTCTATGCGAAGTTTTCCAAATGTGAGTTCTGGCTTGATGAAGTTCTTTACCTTGGTCATATCATCTCCGCCAAGGGAATTGCTGTTAATCCGGCGAAGGTGTCTGCAATTGTGAATTGGGAACCTCCTCAGAATGTCAAGCAGCTCCGCAGTTTTCTCGGTCTTGCAAGCTATTGCTGAAGATTCATTGAGAACTTCTCTAAGATTGCAAAGCCTCTTTCCAACCTCCTCCAGAAGCATGTCAAGTATGTCTGGACGCCTGAGTGTGACGTTGCTTTCAACACCCTCAAAGAGAAGCTAGTCACAGCTCCTGTCTTGACTCCTCCTGATGAATCCAAGCCATTCGAAGTGTTCTGCGATGCTTCTCTTCAAGGTCTCGGTGTTGTGTTAATGCAAGAGAAGAAAGTTGTGGCCTATACCTCTCGTCAGTTGAAGCCCAACGAAAAGAACTACCCCACTCACGATCTTGAGTTGGCGGCAGTTGTCCATGCATTGATAACATGGAGACATCTCTTGTTGGGAAGGCAAGTGGACATTTTCACCGATCACAAGAGCAAGTATATC
>NW_025255445.1:0-1893 GCF_018294505.1 Triticum aestivum
GAAAGTAGTTCATCACGAGAACCAGTCCTGTGACAACTACACCAATTAGTGAGGAAGCTAATGATAATGATCATGAAACTTCAGATCAAGTTTCTACTAAACCTCGTAGGTCTACCAGAGTAAGATCCGCACCAGAGTGGTACGGTAATCCTATTCTGGAAGTCATGTTACTTGACCATGATGAACCTACGAACTATGAGGAAGCGATGATGAGCCCGAATTCCGCAAAATGGCTAGAAGCCATGAAATTTGAGATGGGATCCATGTATGAAAACAAAGTATGGACTTTGGTTGACTTGCCCGATGATCGGCAAGCCATTGAGAATAAATGGATCTTTAAGAAGAAGACTGACGTTGATGGTAATATAACTGTCTATAAAGCTCGACTTGTTGCAAAAGGTTTTCGACAAGTTCAAGGGGTTGACTACGATGAGACTTTCTCACCCGTAGCGATGCTTAAGTCCGTCCGAATCATGTTAGCTATTGCTGCATTTCATGATTATGAAATTTGGCAAATGGATGTCAAGACTGCATTCTTGAATGGATTTCTAGAAGAAGAGTTGTATATGATGCAGCCGGAAGGTTTTGTTGATCCAAATGGTGCTGACAAAGTGTGCAAGCTCCAGCGTTCCATTTATGGACTGGTGCAAGCATCTCGGAGTTGGAATAAACGCTTTGATAGTGTGATCAAAGCATATGGTTTTATACAGACTTTTGGAGAAGCCTGTATTTACAAGAAAGTGAGTGGGAGCTCTGTAGCATTTCTAATTTTATATGTAGATGACATATTATTAATTGGAAATGATATAGAATTTCTGGATAGCATAAAAGGATACTTGAATAAAAGTTTTTCAATGAAAGACCTCGGTGAAGCTGCTTACATATTGGGCATCAAGATCTATAGAGATGGATCAAGACGCTTAATAGGACTTTCACAAAGTACATACCTTGACAAAATTTTGAAAAAGTTCAAAATGGATCAGGCAAAGAAAGGATTCTTACCTGTGCTACAAGGTGTGAAGTTGAGTCAAACTCAATGCCCGACCACAGCAGAAGATAGAGAGAAAATGAAAAATGTTCCCTATGCTCCAGCCATAGGCTCTATCATGTATGCAATGTTGTGTACCAGACCTGACATATGCTTAGCAATAAGCTTGGCAGGAAGGTACCAGAGTAATCCAGGAGTGGATCACTGGACAACGGTCAAGAACATCCTGAAATACCTGAAAAGGACTAAGGATATGTTTCTCGTATATGGAGGTGACAAAGAGCTAGTCGTAAACGGTTACGTCGATGCAAGCTTTGACACTGATCCGGACGATTCTAAATCGCAAACCGGATACGTGTTTTTATTAAACGGTGGAGCTGTAAGTTGGTGCAGTTCTAAACAAAGCGTCGTAGCGGGATCTACATGTGAAGCGGAGTACATAGCTGCTTCGGAAGCAGCAAATGAAGGAGTCTGGATGAAGGAGTTCATTTCCGATCTAGGTGTCATACCTAGTGCATCAGGACCAATGAAGATCTTCTGTGACAATACTGGAGCAATTGCCTTGGCAAAGGAATCCAGATTTCACAAGAGGACCAAGCACATCAAGAGACGCTTCAATTCCATTCGGGACCAAGTCCAAGTGGGAGACATAGAGATTTGCAAGATACATACGGATCTGAATGTTGCAGACCCTTTGACTAAGCCTCTCTCACGAGCAAAACATGATCAGCACCAAGACTCCATGGGTGTTAGAATCATTACTATGTAATCTAGATTATTGACTCTAGTGCAAGTGGGAGACTGAAGGAAATATGCCCTAGAGGCAATAATAAAGTTATTATTTATTTCCTCATATCATGATAAATGTTTATTATTCATGCTAGAATTGTATTAACGGGAAACAT
>NW_025255446.1:0-1893 GCF_018294505.1 Triticum aestivum
TCGTCATCATCAACCATCCTCCATCACCAATTTCATGATGCTCACCACCATGCATGAGTAATTCCATCATAGGCTTGCTGGACGGTGATGGGTTGGATGAGATTTACCATGTAATCAAGTTAGTTTTGTTAGGGTTTGTGAAAGTGCTAGTTATCGACTAGAGGGGGGGTGAATAGGCGATTTTTAGCAAAGTCTTCAAAACGTGGAAGTTTCGAAGACAAACAATAGAAATAACCTAATTGATATGCAGCGGAAGATAAACTACAACAAGCAAGCCATAGTCAAGTATGCAATAGCGTTAACGTACGAAGACTAATAGCAGCTAGGTAGTAGGATCAGGATGGAAGATAGTATGAAGCCAATCAACAATAGTAGTCAAGCAATGAAATCAATCAGATAAGACAGATAAGCAATGACTTCACGAAGACAAACTCAAAGTAAAGGAGGGAAGAGATAGAACCAGTTGCTTGTTGAAGACACATGATTTGTTGGACCAGTTCCAGTTGCTGTGACAACTGTACGTCTGGTTAGGGAGGCTGAGATTCAACTCAGAAGACCGTGTCTTCACCTTATTCCCCTTGAGCTAAGGACACTTAGTCCTTGCCCAATCACTCTGGTAAGTCTTCAAGGTAGACTTTCGAACCTTCACAGACTTCGTTCACCCGGCAATCCACAATGACTCTTGGATGCTCAGAACGCGACGCCTAACCGGCTGGAGGATTCACAGTCCTCAAGTGTAATGAGTCTTCAGGTCACACAGACAGAAAGACTTCAGTGATGCCTAACACTCTTTGGCTCTGGGTGTTTGGGCTTTGTCCTCGCAAGGATTTCTCTCTCTCAAATGCTTCGAGGTGGGTTGCTCTCAAATGACAAAAGCCGTATACTAACTCTGAGCAGCCACCAATTTATGGTGTAGGGGGTGGGCTATTTATAGCCACTAGGCAACCCGACCTGATTTGTCCAAAATGACCCTGGGTCACTAAGGAACTGACACGTGTTCCAACGGTCAGATTTCAAACACACACGGCAACTTTACTTGAGCTCCAAGCAAAGCTGACTCATCCAGCTCTGGATAAGGTTTGCTCTCATTGTCTTTGCTCGAAGACATAGGATTTGAGTTGAGCATCACTTCAGTCACTCTGACTTAGTTCACTTGGACCCCACTTAACAGTACTATGGTTTCTATGACTCAACAAAGAAGAAAAGGAAGCAACGAATCCACACAGTCTTCGCGCTTCATAGTCTTCACGCAATGTCTTCTCATGGCATAGTCTTCAATATGAATATCTTCTCATACCATCATTGTCTTCAATGTCTTCATACATTTTTAGGGGTCATCTCCGGTAAGTAAACCGAATCAATGAGGGACACTACCTGCGTTATCCTTCAATTCTCACAAATGCATTAGTCCCTCAACCAACTTTGTCGTCAATACTCCAAAACCAACTAGGGGTGGCACTAGTTGCACTTACAATCTCCCCCTTTTTGGTGATTGATGACAAACTGGTTGAAGTTTTCAACGGGGATAAATATGTGAAATTGTAAGGATAGGAAATAGTCTACATAAGTTGCAAGGGCTCCCCCTGAAGATGTGCATGTAAGTAATTTGCTTTTGGAATGCAAATGCACATGGCAGGTTGTACTTGTGGAGATCCACTTCAACTTATGAAGATAATTTATCATGCATGAACTGATATAGCAAGTAGAATGACATGCATAATGAAAAATGGACGTCTGCAGAATGATCTAAGTGCGGAAGTTATCATTGCACATGCGGAATTTGACATCGCATCACAGTGAAGCAAGTAAGTAGCAGACGACCTTCAAATTTAGGTGTTACAACTCAGAGAACCAAATGTTTCAAAAGGCAAGAGTTGTAAGCACGCAGAAAAA
>NW_025255447.1:0-1893 GCF_018294505.1 Triticum aestivum
CAGGCACCCGAAGGTGAGCACGCCTGCTCCTCCCTCTCCCCTACCTCTACCTAGGGTTTCTACCTCCATCAAATTAGTTAGGGTGGAAACGAATCGGATGCGGATGCGGATCAAATGAGTTAGGGTTCATGTAAGGGTGGAAACGAATCAAATTTCTAAGATGTATCATAAAACGAGTAAAAATTGACCACTTATTTCACTTTATAGTTGGATAATTGGAATATCCGCTACCACTTTCCACCCCTATAGGTTCATCAAATTAGATGGTAATTAGGGCAGTAGTTCCTAGGTACTAATTAGTTAGTAAGAACTAGGTACTAATTAGGTACTATAATATTTTTATTTATAGTAAGTTTATTTTTAGTAAGAACTAGTTGAATTTATAGAACTAGTTAGTAAGAACTTGTTGCTATTTTTTTAGTTAAAGCAATTTTCCCGCGTCGACGTGGACAATGCCTATCCCGCATCCTCGTCGTCGAGTCGGCGGAGGACGACACCTGCTTGACCAGATGGGCCATGTTCGGGACTGGGCTCCGCCGGGGTGGTACTAGGAGGCGCTACCTACCGGGGGGCGCAGGTTGGTGAGGAGCCAGCCTGTCGTTAACCCGAACCTTCTTTGGTGGCGATCGCGTGGGCCAGTGACGGTCCAAAGGCTCAAGGACTCCATGGAGGTGGTGCGTCACCGTGTCAGTGAGGAGGACGCGCACGTCCGTCGCTACTTGTTTGTGTTGGAGCACAGGTTCTCCAATACCTGGCAGGTTCTCTAGGGATCTCACTAGAGCTATGATCTCGTGATGGTTCCTTCTCTGTGGGTGTCCACCGCCCGCGCCGATACCCGTCGTGTGCTAGGGTTTTAGTTGTACTAGTGATGTTATATGTATGACACTATTCGGGATGTATTAGTGATAATATTCGACGATGTACGGACGCATGAGATGATTTACTTTTGCTTATTGAATGCATGCTAATTTGAGTCTTATAAGATATTTTGAAATGTATATCTTGTGTTGCTCAATATCCAAGTGGCCGGTCATGTTTGCAGGTTACACCTCCGAGTGGCCTATGTTTTGCCGGAGTGTTGATTCATTTCCGTTCCGGCAAATTTCAGGCGCTCGATATGTCCTATTTTAGCAAAGGTCATGCCGGATTTTTCTGTAAATTTTGGCATGACTTTTGCCAGAATATGTAGGAAATATCGAGTGCCCCGGATTTGTGTGTTGAGTATCCTGGTAGTTGTCTTCTATCGATTTTCAATTAATGTTTTAACTATGAACATAGGAAATGTCTGACGACAAAAAGGATTTCGGTATCTGCAAATACTGCGAAGACGAGCGCGGCCTGTGCGACGGAATCTTCCTAGATGATGATAGGCGCTTCAGCATCAAGCTGGACGAGAACTTCGAAGTGGATACAGTAAGTCACAACGACAAGTCTTTTTTCGTAATTAAGCATGACATCTGCTTCATTTGCTTCAACTTATATATTTTTACTATTCTACTAGCGTATCCCCTGCCATGCAAGAGTTTTTGTATTGGATAAGATAGGTTTCAGTCATACTATGGAGGTAAAGAAAGTTTACTTGAAGACCGAGCATGGTTATATTTTCCATGCAAAATTATACAATTCAGACGACTACACCTATTTTGGATGCAAAACATGGCGAGCACTATGCAAGACTTATGCATTTCAGGCTGATATGGTTATCACCTTTGATATTCATCCGAAAGATGATATTGAAGGTAATACCGACATCTGGGTCGATGTGCAGACGCCTCCAGTTACACCAAAATGTAAGTTTCTCAACCATATTTATATCTTTGATATTGTTTATTCAAAAATAGTTGACAACTAATTTGTATTGTCAGCTTATTTCGGTGCAAGCAAACATGTCCA
>NW_025255448.1:0-1893 GCF_018294505.1 Triticum aestivum
TGTTGGAAATATGCCCTAGAGGCAATAATAAAAGTATTATTATTATATTTCCTTGTTCATGATAATTGTCTTTTATTCATGCTATAACTGTATTATCCGGAAATCGTAATACACGTGTGAATACATAGACCACAATATGTCCCTAGTGAGCCTCTAGTTGACTAGCTCGTTGTGATCAACAGATAGTCATTGTTTCCTGGCTATGGACATTGGATGTCGTTGATAACGGGATCACATCATTAGGAGAATGATGTGATGGACAAGACCCAATCCTAAGCATAGCACAAAGATCGTGTAGTTCGTTTGCTAGAGCTTTACCAATGTCAAGTATCTCTTCCTTTGACCATGAGATCGTGTAACTCCTGGATACCGTAGGAGTGCTTTGGGTGTATCAAACGTCACAACGTAACTGGGTGACTATAAAGGTGCACTACAGGTATCTCCGAAAGTATCCATTGTTTTATGTGGATCGAGACTGGGATTTGTCACTCCATGTAAACGGAGAGGTATCTCTGGGCCCACTCGGTAGGGCATCATCATATGCGCAATGTGACCAAGGAGTTGATCACGGGATGATGTGTTACGGAACGAGTAAAGTGATTTGCCGGTAACGAGATTGAACAAGGTATCGGTATACCGACGATCGAATCTCGGGCAAGTAACATACCGCTAGACAAAGGGAATTGTATACGGGATCGATTGAGTCCTTGACATCGTGGTTCATCCGATGAGATCATCGTGGAACATGTGGGAGCCAACATGGGTATCCAGATCCCGCTGTTGGTTATTGACCGGAGAACGTCTCGGTCATGTCTGCATGTCTCCCGAACCCGTAGGGTCTACACACTTAAGGTTCGATGACGCTAGGGTTATAAAGGAAGCTTGTATGTGGTTACTGAATGTTGTTCGGAGTCCCGGATGAGATCCCGGACGTCACGAGGAGTTCCGGAATGGTCCGGAGGTAAAGATTTATATATAGGAAGTCCTGTTTCGGCCATCGGGACAAGTTTCGGGGTCATCGGTATTGTACCGGGACCACCGGAAGGGTCCCGGGGGCCGACCGGGTGGGGCCACCTGCCCCGGGGGGCCACATGGGCTGTAGGGGGTGCGCCTTGGCCTACATGGGCCAAGGGCACCAGCCCCTAGAGGCCCATGCGCCAAGATAAAGGAAAAAGGGAAGAGTCCTAAAGGGGGAAGGCACCTCCGAGGTGCCTTGGGGAGGATGGACTCCTCCCCCCCTCCTTAGCCGCACCCCTTTCTTGGAGTAGGGGGCAAGGCTGCGCCTCCCCCCTCTCCCCTGCCCCTATATATAGTGGAGGGGAGGGAGGGCATCCATACCTGAGCCCTTGGCGCCTCCCTCCCTCCCGTGACACCTCCTCCTCTCCCGTAGGTGCTTGGCGAAGCCCTGCAGGATTGCCACGCTCCTCCATCACCACCACGCCGTTGTGCTACTGCTGGATGGAGTCTTCCTCAACCTCTCCCTCTCTCCTTGCTGGATCAAGGCGTGGGAGACATCGTCGAGCTGTACGTGTGTTGAACGCGGAGGTGCCGTCCGTTCGCCACTTGATCATCGGTGATCTGAATCACGACGAGTACGACTCCATCAACCCCGTTCACTTGAACGCTTCCGCTTAGCGATCTACAAGGGTATGTAGATGCACTCCCCTTTCTACTCGTTGCTGGTCTCTCCATAGATAGATCTTGGTGTTACGTAGGAATTTTTTTGAATTTCATCTACGTTCCCCAACAGTGGCATCATGAGCTAGGTCTATTGCGTAGATTCTTTGCACGACTAGAACACAAAGTAGTTGTGGGTGTTGATGTTGTTCAATATGCTTACCGTTACTAGTCCAATCTTGTTTCGACGGTATTGTGGGATGAAGCGGCCCGGAC
>NW_025255449.1:0-1893 GCF_018294505.1 Triticum aestivum
ATTCGTCCGGAGCGTTGAGTTGTGGCCGAAACAATCTGATGCTGCAGCAGAATCCGAGTCAAACTACAAGTCCAAAGGTGTTACATCACCTCCACTTGGGCCCATTGGCCTTGTACGACCTAGATTTAGTTTTAGGCTGCCTTGGGACGTCCTCCCACCTCCTTGGCCGCCACCCCTTGCTCCTATATAAGTAGATCCATCTAGTAGCTTTTCCTTGGGATTTGTTTAGTTAAAAGTTAGCCATTGCAACTTCGTGTACTTCGTTTGTGTCCAACGACCAGACCAAGACCGCTTCCGGATCCCCACCATTATCAATACTTCATATTTATTTGCAATATTCAGATTGCTTTATCATATTCTTGCTCGTTCTTCGATTGCTTGCAGGAATAGACCTTCGTGGTCAGGCTGACCGTGCTTCCAGCATCGTCAGTAACCTCAGGAGATTGGTTTAGCGATTGCTAAGGCGCAACGTCGTGCACGTTTATAGTCGGATCGTCAAAGTCGTCTCAACCAAATCGATAGTTATCATCTCATCGAAAGATCGGAACCCTCGCCTCTATTAAGTGGTATCAGTTTTCAGGTTCCTCGGTGAGAATTTCCAGTTTTCCTAGATTAGATTTATTTTCTTACCTATTGTCCAAGAAAAAGCCACAAAAAAGAGTTAGATCTATTCATCCTTGGTCCAAGCCAGTCTGAGCCTTTGCAATTTTCTTTTCATTGCTTGCATAGTTGAATTATCGGTTGCATCGTCATGTCGAGTTGCTGGTCTTAGTGTCTAGTTCCTTTAGAGTTTCGAGTTCTGTTCACATTAGTCACGCAGCCGCTGCATCATTATCCCATCCATTGTCCACCATCCAATCCACCAATTTTCACCACGTGCTACGCACTGTTTATTGTCATAATCATAGTTGAGGTCACTCACATCTTCGCCTGATCGAATCTGCATCTTATCTAGTTTGTCTTGGAAAGAGGGAGAAAAAGAAGATAAAGAAAAAAAAAGAGACAAAAAAGGAAAGAAAAAAAAAAGTAAAAGAGGGAGAAGAAAAAGAAAAAAAAAGCGTGAGAAAAAAAAAGAGAGAAGAAAAAAATTGGATCTATCTAGAATCAATCGCGTACCTGAATTCGGATTGGAATCTGTTTTGTGCACTGTTCAGTAAAACAGCTTGGCTATTGTTTCACATCATTATCTTTACTGCCGTTGTGATCTTCACTTATATCTTGCTGTCCAAAGCTACTTTGTATCCTTCATTGATGCTGGTTGTGCTACGACGTGACCTCATTAGTGTTCTAGGCTCGCGTCTCTAGTTCGGTCTAGCCTAGGACCAGCACAGTACCGTCGTTGAGCGTTTATTCAACATTGCATCTTTGAATTGATTATTGCTAATCTTTTGCGACCATATATAGCCAACCCAGCTCCACATATTTCTACACCGTGTATACGTATGCTCCCCTGGCAATCGCTTTACTCAATATTCGGAGTTACTTGACACCGCTGGTTGCCGATCACCGCCTGCTGCATGGTAAGAACGTGTAAGACATTGATATTTGCTTTACTGTGAGCGTTTTACCACCACATCCTAGTAGTTATAGGAACATTATTTTTGGGTTTTGTTTCTTGTTCTACTAATCATGACAGGATCCAGAGTCAATTCATGGGCTTCGTCGATCGCGGGAGACGTGCCACCACCTTTGCAAATACCACAACCGTCACGAGAGGTGCACAAACATCCAAATGCACATGATCAGGTTAATGTATCTATACCACCATTTAATGGCCGTTTTAAACCTGCTTTATATATTGAATGGGAGTTCGACATAAAAAATATATTTGCTTCCCATAATTTCGATGAACATAAAAAGGTTAAGGTTGCGGTTGGTTCTTTCACTGGTTAT
>NW_025255450.1:0-1893 GCF_018294505.1 Triticum aestivum
TCTCCAACTCGCAGACGTCGCATAACCATTGCAACAAAATTAGAACATACTTGAAGTCGCTCACACCATGTTTTCCATCGATGGCGCCTACAGGCACATCAATCATAAGCTAAAACGCTCAGAACTTCCAATGATCATATGATAAATATCAAGCATGTGATAACAGTGCAGTCTGATGTACAAGAACTCTGAGGAAAGCATCACTAAATCTAGCAATACTTGGTTATGTAGTTTCATGCATGAACAATTGAACATTCATACACACTCAAATAAAGAGAGCATGTTATATATTCAAATTTCGAGCTTGGCACAGAAACTGAACATAGTCTAAAAATTCAAGCATTGGTGTTTTGATGATCCTGCTAGTACAACTTTTATAGTTAGGATAGTCACCTTGCTATTTCCATTTGAAAGGAAAAAAACACCAACAATTGGAATGGGTATGGCGATGCGACCCCTCACCTGTGTTCTGCAAAACCTTGTTAGTTGCTAGTCCATAGCTCCAGCTCACCCCTTCGACTGGCAGCATGCGAGAGAGCGCACCGGCCGGCCGCTGCTGACTGGCGGGAGCAGGTGGGGAACGCAGCGACACACACACACACATATCATCAAGCAAGCAGCCAAGCACACATAATTATAGAACTAAAACTTCGGTTTTCATAGTTGAGAAATAGGGTAGACGTTGTTGGAGCTGATCCCCAGCTCCTTCTTCCTCTCAGCTTCTCACAGTTCGCACAGGAACAATGGAACACAGAAGTTTTTTGGCGTCGTGCTGCTTCACACAGCCACGACCTTTTCTCTCTGTATTTCTCCTTCTCGAAGCAAACATACATATAACTGTTAAATAAAACACACACGCACGCACACAGCCCGGGCAAAGCCGCCCTGATTTTTGTGGCACTAACCCACGCACCAACGCACCAGTAACCAACTATCCCATGCGGCTAATCTTCTTCCTGGACCTGGCATGCAATACTAACAAACTCACCCGTCTACTCCTCAGGGCCTTCGCTTCAGCTTGCCGTTTCACACTACACCAGGCATCTCACCATCTACATCGCTTCACACGATCTGGCATCTCGCCATGCACACTTGCTGCTCCAAGACTCCTACCCACGACTCACCTGATGAAATACATGCAGTACAAAAGCAGAAAACACATGCAGATATGAAATCAAGATTAAACCTAACAGACGTAATGAGGTGCGGCAGGATGGATGGATTGTGTTGCCTTTTGAATGTAGTCGAGACATCACATCATGTTGAAGAAGCAGTCCTTGCTGCCGCTCACCCATGCCACCACTTCGCCTACCGCTTTGTCCATGGTGACAATCCGGCCGCCACCAGCCTCACTATAGCTACCGGATCCTCTGTCGTCCCCGCCCATGACCTTGTCGGCTGCATAGAAGAGGGGCATGGATAGGTTGAAATTAGGGGGGGGGGCATCAAGTGGCCGCCTGGGATTTCCGATATGCAGCTACATCCACGTGCTAGTCCTGGCCGCCATGAGGACGAGGAAGAGATCGTCGGGAGAGAGGGTCACAATTTGGATGAGACCAAAGGAAAGATTGTACTCCCTCCGTTCCTAAATATTTTTCTTTTTAGGGATTTCAAATGGACTAACACATACGGATGTATATAGACATATTTTAGAGTGTAGATTCACTCATTTTGCTCCGTATGTAGTCACTTGTTGAAATCTCTAGAAAGACAAATATTTAGGAACGGAGGGAGTAGAGTGTTTTGTGATTTGGAATGTGTGTGGGCCTAGGTCCCTAGCTAGGCAAGGAAAGTTAAGATTTTTGGAATGAAAGATTATGACGGGGATGGGGAGGATCTTCGGTGGTGGGGGTATGGAACGAAACCAAGGACGTGGGGTGGGCCGGGGGATTT
>NW_025255451.1:0-551 GCF_018294505.1 Triticum aestivum
GCTTTTCAATTTTAGGGTGTTATAGCTCAAAATAATTAGTAAATGCATGAAAAATAACAAATGAAGTCAGAAAGGATTGAAAGATGATGATGTGGCTTTGAATGGTGCATTTTGAACACACAAAAAGTGAGGAGTTCAAATAAGTTTAAAAAATGAAATCCCTTTGTAACAGACGAGTTTCCGTATGAAATCCTGATACTTTGAAAGAGATTGTCCGTTTTGTACACGAAGTGCATCCAGTTTTTGCCGTAACCCTCTCAACTTTCTTGCACATGCTATGTGGATGAAATGATGATACCATGCCAACTTTCAACCTTTTCAGAGTTCATTTGAAATGCTTTTTAATTCTAGGGTCTTATAGCTCAAAATAATTAGTAAATGCATGAAAAATAACAAATGAAGTCAGAAAAGATTGAAAAATGATGATGTGGCTTTGAATGATGCATTTTGAACACACAAAAAGTCAGGAGTTCAAATAAGTTTAAAAAAATGAAATCCCTTTGTAACAGACGAGTTTCCGTATGAAATCCTGATACTTTGAAAGAGATTGT
>NW_025255451.1:561-1198 GCF_018294505.1 Triticum aestivum
AGATTGTCCGTTTTGTACACGAAGTGCATCCAGTTTTTGCCGTAACCCTCTCAACTTTCTTGCACATGCTATGTGGATGAAATGATGATACCATGCCAACTTTCAACCTTTTCAGAGTTCATTTGAAATGCTTTTTAATTCTAGGGTCTTATAGCTCAAAATAATTAGTAAATGCATGAAAAATAACAAATGAAGTCAGAAAAGATTGAAAAATGATGATGTGGCTTTGAATGATGCATTTTGAACACACAAAAAGTCAGGAGTTCAAATAAGTTTTAAAAAATGAAATCCCTTTGTAACAGACGAGTTTCCGTATGAAATCCTGATACTTTGAAAGAGATTGTTCGTTTTGTACACGAAGTGCATCCAGTTTTTGCCGTAACCCTCTCAACTTTCTTGCACATGCTATGTGGATGAAATGATGATACCATGCCAACTTTCAACCTTTTCCGAGTTCATTTGAAATGCTTTTCAATTTTAGGGTCTTATAGCTCAAAATAATTAGTAAATGCATGAAAAATAACAAATGAAGTCAGAAAGGATTGAAAGATGATGATGTGGCTTTGAATGGTGAATTTTGAACACATAAAAAGTCGGGAGTTCAAATAAGTTTTAAAAAATGAAATCCCTTTGTAAC
>NW_025255451.1:1208-1893 GCF_018294505.1 Triticum aestivum
AGATTGTCCGTTTTGTACACGAAGTGCATCCAGTTTTTGCCGTAACCCTCTCAACTTTCTTGCACATGCTATGTGGATGAAATGATGATACCATGCCAACTTTCAACCTTTTCAGAGTTCATTTGAAATGCTTTTTAATTCTAGGGTCTTATAGCTCAAAATAATTAGTAAATGCATGAAAAATAACAAATGAAGTCAGAAAAGATTGAAAAATGATGATGTGGCTTTGAATGATGCATTTTGAACACACAAAAAGTCAGGAGTTCAAATAAGTTTTAAAAAATGAAATCCCTTTGTAACAGACGAGTTTCCGTATGAAATCCTGATACTTTGAAAGAGATTGTTCGTTTTGTACACGAAGTGCATCCAGTTTTTGCCGTAACCCTCTCAACTTTCTTGCACATGCTATGTGGATGAAATGATGATACCATGCCAACTTTCAACCTTTTCCGAGTTCATCTGAAATGCTTTTCAATTTTAGGGTCTTATAGCTCAAAATAATTAGTAAATGCATGAAAAATAACAAATGAAGTCAGAAAGGATTGAAAGATGATGATGTTGCTTTGAATGGTGCATTTTGAACACATAAAAAGTCGGGAGTTCAAATAAGTTTAAAAAAATGAAATCCCTTTGTAACAGACGAGTTTCCGTATGAAATCCACATACTTTGAAAGAGATTGTCCGT
>NW_025255452.1:0-1893 GCF_018294505.1 Triticum aestivum
GGCTGCGTCGTCGTCGGGCCTGCTGACACACCCGAGGTGGCCGAGCAACGCCCAGAGGAGCGTTATCAGCTCGCCGCCACGGGCGATGGCCTCCGCGTGCCCATTAAGGTTGTCCGATGGAGCGACGTACATGAGCATCTCCGCCCAGAAGCCGGCGAGGAGCTCCCATGCCTTCTCCTCTCCTTCGGGCAGCTCCACCAGCAGCCTCCCGAGCTCCGCGCCATTCTTGAGCACTTCATGCTCTGATCTTGTGCTCAGCTGCTCGAATAGCTTCTGGTACTTCACTTGGGGCGTTGCTTCAGGCCTGATAGCACTGACGAGGATGAGCTCTGCTTCCTTCTTGACGGCTTTGTACATGCTCTTACACCAGCGCTCGAAGTCGGGGAGTAGCTCAGGACAGTGGGCCACCAGGTAGGCGCAATACCGTGACAGGTGAGTAGCAATAATCTTGTGGTCAGAGGGAGGAAGCTGTGGGTCTGATCTTACTTCAAGGATGCTGGTGGCGATGTGACACACAAGCATGATGTCTGCTGTACCATTGGCTCCATTGAACGTCCAAAGCAGGTTGTCGCCGACTTGTAGCTGCGGGCTCTTGCACAAAGATGTTATCATGCCATTGTTTCCGGCTCGCACATGCTTTCTCAATGATTGCACAATAGCAACCTTCACCTCTCTTGGTATCTTCTTCTTTTTGTCGGGAACAGGAATGAGACCGCAAAGTGGAGCCAGTGGAATTTTCCTTGGATGTAGCACTATGATTGAGCACAGGTTCATTTTGTCTTCCCAATGCTTCAACATCTCGCATTTGCACTTCAATAGATGGCCAACCCATTTCTTCATGGCAGGAGATTGTTGCCATGAAGCATGGTTTCTATAGAGGCGAATAAGGGATACTTTTGTCCAGTTAGAGCAGATGTAAGAAGCAATCTCCCTCACCTCAGTAAGCAAAACTAGAGCAAGAAGCGAGCACACTGGCAGCAGTTCAAAGAGTTCACTTCCAAACTTTGTCTTTTGATTGCCTTCTGTGTTGCACTTATTGACACATACCAACTGTGGTATAACAGAAAATCCTTGCCTGAAATCATCCACAAGCTCTCCCACTATGAAACGAACTATCCAAAATAAGCAGTAACAGGTGCTTAATAGTGAAATAAATATACTCAATACGGGTGGCCAACTCTTGGAATACGAGACTGCGAGGGCAGAATAATAATAATCATGAAGAAAAGTAAGCTCATATGCAATCACCCCAAGTACCCTCTCATCATCTCTCTTCTCGAGCAATATATGCCGTAAAAAGTTATGAGCCTTCATGAAGGCAGCATCAGCAATTGTGTACCTTGCAAATCCACATCGTAGAAGCTTGAACAATGAGAACGAAAAGCATACATCTTGGAGATGATGTGCTATTGAGCTGGGAAGCATGTCACATATCTGCCAAGCTTTCTCCAAAGTCACTAAGCCATTCTTGTTTATTCTTGTCCCATCTCTTCCATTGGATATCCCTTTGAAGCTATAACCATGAGGCTGTTTCTCTACTGATTCAGTGTCCTCTCCCGTAACTATAAGTGCGGGAGGTATGTGCTCACTTGCTGGCTCGGCATGCTGGATTCTATCTTGTATCTGCCCCATGTATCCAACAATAAGACGAGGATTGCGTCCAAGTGCTAATGATTTTCTGGCCTCATACCATGAATAATACTTCAAAAATAATTTGGCAAAGATAAGAGCCGATGGTACCAACAAATACAACCGACCATCAAAATCCAGATCACCCCATTGCTGGGCCATAAGGTAAGAAACCCATATTGCTTCAACAACCAATACCACAGGGGGTGCAATGTCTCGAGCTTCTCTTGCATCTGCAGCTACTATTACAGCAGTATTGATACC
>NW_025255453.1:0-1893 GCF_018294505.1 Triticum aestivum
GAGGAACCATTGATGCTTCTTTTAACATCATTTTGCATCTTGGTAATATGATTGGTAGCATATCCTACCTGCTTTGTTCAGTCTAACAATCTAACAAAATAGTAGCATATACAGTTATACAGGAGCGAACCTAATTCTTCATTGTTTTAGGGAAAGAAAATACTCTTTGTCATTTGTTAAGATTTACTCATAGTTGTACTGAAAAATAAAACCCTACAATCATGTCTTATTCAGAAATAAATCACAAAATTAGTTGCAACTCATTCCTCATTAAATAAAACAGTTCTTAAGGCCCATAAGCTATTGCGCATGTTAGGCGGAGAACACTACCCAATTTAGAAAGATCAATTTCTCATTACCTTATTCGTGGTTGGATGAGAGAGGACCAGCCAATGAGCATGCAAGTGATACCCACAGTCCCCGGGAACAGGCTGTAAAGGCCTCTCATAACCTCTGAAAAGAATTAGTAAGGTTAGTTAAACTAGATAAAAGAACAGGGGGGGTCATACATGGACGTACTTCGCAGCACAACTAAAAGATGAAAGAATTACCCGTCATATGCAAAAGAAATATCCGTACTAGTAGATTCCAGGTCATGAAATTTAGGCTGCCCACCAATACAATAGAGAGGATCATCTGGGGAAAAAATCATGCAGTGTCTGAACATTGGAATTTATTTAATGAAAATAAGATCTGCCATGCCCTTTATTTAGATTCTTTTTACCGATGATATGCAAAAACGCTTTTAGCTAAGCCTGGAAGAAAGAGCTCAAGTAAAATCATGCCCATCACAATAACAAAAGTGTTTTGGCTTACCAACAAGAGGGTGTCCAATGTATGCAAGGTGTATTCGGATTTGGTGAGGCCGTCCTGAATGAATTTCAACCTGCACCAGTCAAGGAAAAGAAACAGTGACATATATAAGAAATCATAATCTAAGCCTTGTACACATCAGTAATTCGAGGGAACGATGTGCATATATAAATGAATATGTAAAAGCAGGACACAGAACCCCATCATACCTGGACCAGCGTTTGATTTTGGTGCGCAAGTCTCTCAAGAACACACACTTTGCTCATGGCTGGCTTCCCTGAGAATCAATAATGCAAGATAAAACCACATAAGGCCATGTCCAATGCAGCGCTAAGCCGCTAACAGCAGGCACTAATCACGGTCATTTTGCCAGTTTCGGCCTTATTCCTGGTATCAGCACTGGCATCGCTGCTGGAACTGGAGACGGACACTCCGAGCTATTCATGTAGGCGGAATTTTTCGCCAGGCAACAGCACTACGCTGTGATCTCCATTTGATTTGTTAGCTTGTTTGTTACGATCTCGACTGTATTCATCTATCGGGATACAAGTGCTATACCGGTACTCCTTGGCATAATAGATTTGTGCGCTACATGTCTGCCTTAATTAATGCCATCTCCTGCATGCAGCTTTAACTAGCAACATTTTTCTTTTCTTTTAGAGAGCCCTTAATTAGCTAACATAATTATCTGAGAAGCTGAGAGCTCTGGAGACTTCCGCTAAAACCAGTAAAACAAATGCAGCCAACTTGGTTGTTCGAGGGATATAGGCACTTGCAAAATTTGCATTGGAATTAATGGATGCTTAAATCAAAATTTACTACCTAAGTGTCTGTAAAATAATTGCCTGGATTGGAGATCGAGGCTCTTACGCTAGACGCTTACTGCACTGGAGATGCATTAATAAATCAAGCAAGATTTGTTCGATATAACCTATATTGTCGATTTTAGTAAGCCCATTCTTGGTTCGGTAAACTTGTAGTACCTGAGGAACATGCCACATAAAGTCCCTCTGCAACTCCAGGGTAATGAACCAATCCTATGGGTTGAGTAACCACATCCTGCAGGTGCAAAGAAAAAAA
>NW_025255454.1:0-1893 GCF_018294505.1 Triticum aestivum
GGCATTGAGCCGTGCTCAATTGCACACCTTGCAATACAGGCAAGAACCCCTTCTTGGACTGATCCATATTGAACTTCTTCAATATCTTGTCAAGGTATGTACTTTGTGAAAGACCAATGAGGTGTCTTGATCTATCTCTATAGATCTTGATGCCTAATATATAAGCAGCTTCTCCAAGGTCCTTCATTGAAAATCACTTATTCAAATAGGCCTTTATACTTTCCAAGAATTCTATATCATTTCCCATCAATAGTATGTCATCCACATATAATATGAGAAATGCTACAGAGCTCCCACTCACTTTCTTGTAAACACAGGCTTCTCCATAAGTCTGTGTAAACCCAAACGCTTTGATCATCTCATCAAAGCGAATGTTCCAACTCCGAGATGCTTGCACCAGCCCATAGATTGAGCGTTGGAGCTTGCATACTTTGTTAGCATTCTTAGGATCGACAAAACCTTCCGGCTGCATCATATACAACTCTTCCTTAAGGAAGCCGTTAAGGAATGCCGTTTTGACGTCCATCTGCCATATCTCATAATCATAGTATGCGGCAATTGCTAACATGATTCGGACGGACTTCAGCTTCGCTACGGGTGAGAAAGTCTCATCGTAGTCAACCTCTTGAACTTGTTGATAACCCTTAGCGACAAGTCGAGCTTTGTAGATGGTCACATTACCATCTGCGTCCGTCTTCTTCTTAAAGATCCATTTGTTTTCTATGGCTCGCCGCTCATCGGGCAAGTCAGTCAAAGTCCATACTTTGTTTTCATACATGGATTCTATCTCGGATTTCATGGCTTCTAGCCATTTGTCAGAATCCGGGCTCGCCATCGCTTCTTCATAGTTCGAAGGTTCACCGTTGTCTAACAACATGATTTCCAGGACAGGGTTGCCGTACCACTCTGGTGCGGAACGTGTCCTTGTGGACCTACGAAGTTCAGTAACTTGATCTGAAGTTTCATGATCATCATCATTAACTTCCTCCCCAGTCGGTGTAGGCACCACAGGAACATTTTCCCGCGCTGCGCTACTTTCCGGTTCGGAAGGGGTGACTATCACCTCATCAAGTTCCACTTTCCTCCCACTCAATTCTTTCAAGAGAAACTCCTTCTCTAGAAAGGACCTGTTCTTGGCAACGAAGATCTTGCCTTCGGATCTGAGGTAGAAGGTATACCCAATAGTTTCCTTAGGGTATCCTATGAAGACGCATTTTTCCGATTTGGGTTCGAGCTTTTCAGGTTGAAGTTTCTTGACATAAGCATCGCATCCCCAAACTTTTAGAAACGATAGCTTAGGTTTCTTCCCAAACCATAATTCATACGGTGTCGTCTCAACGGATTTAGACGGTGCCCTATTTAAAGTGAATGCGGCAGTCTCTAAAGCATAACCCCAAAATGAGAGCGGTAAATCGGTAAGAGACATCATAGATCGCACCATATCCAATAGAGTGCGATTACGACGTTCGGACACACCATTTCTCTGAGGTGTTCCTGGCGGCGTGAGTTGTGAAACTATTCCACATTTCCTTAAGTGTGTACCAAATTCGTGACTTAAATATTCTCCACCACGATCTTATCGTAAGAATTTTATTTTTCTGTCACGTTGATTCTCAACTTCACTCTGAAATTCCTTGAACTTTTCAAAGGTTTCAGCCTTGTGTTTCATTAGGTAGACATACCCATATCTACTTAAATCATCAGTGAGAGTGAGAACATAACGATATCCTCCGCGAGCCTCAACACTCATTGGACCACACACATCGGTACGTATGATTTCCAATAAGTTGGTTGCTCGCTCCATTGTTCCGGAGAACGGAGTCTTGGTCATCTTACCCATGAGGCATGGTTCGCACGTGTCAAATGATTCGTAATCAAGAGACTCCAAAAGTC
>NW_025255455.1:0-1893 GCF_018294505.1 Triticum aestivum
TGGGCCTCCGATTAGTAGGTTAGTCCCAAAAATAATATAAAAGTGGAAAATAAAGCCCAATATAGTCCAAAACAGTAGATAACGTAGCATGGAGCAATCAAAAAATATAGATATGTTGGAGATGTATCAAGCATCCCCAAGCTTAATTCCTGCTCATCCTCGAGTAGGTAAATGATAAAAAAGAATTTTTGATGCGGAGTAATACTTTGGCATAATTTCAATGTAAAACTTCTTAATTGTGATATGAATATTCAAATCCGAAAGATTCAAGACAAAATTTCATATTGACACAAAAATAATAATACTTCAAGCATACTAATCAAAGTAATCATGTCTTCTCAAAATAACATGGCAAAAGAAAGTTCATCCCTACAAAATCATATAGTTAGGCTATGCTTCATTTTCGTCACACAAAGATGTTCCCAACTTCTATACCCCCGATGACAAGCCAAGCAATTGTTTCATACTTAAAAAATCTCAAACTTTTTCAACCTTCACGCAATACATGAGCGTGAGCCATGGATATAGCACTATGGGTGGAATAGAATATGATGATGGGGATTGTGTGGCGAAGACAAAAAAGGAGAAGGTCTCACATCAACTAGGCGTATCAATGGGCTATGGAGATGCCCATCAATAGATGTCGATGTGAGCGAGTAGGGATTGCCATGCAACGGATGCACTAGAGCTATGAATGCTCAACAAAAGAAAACTAGTGGGTGTGCATCCAACTTGCTTGCTCACGAAGACCTAGGGCATTTGAGGAAGCTCATCATAGGAATATACAAGCCAAGTTCTATAATAAAAAAATTCTCACTAGTATAAAAAGACAACTTATGAGACTCACTACATGAAAAACTTGGTGCTACTTTGAAGCACAATATATGAGACTCACTACATGAAGAACAAGGTGCTACTTTGAAGCACAAGTGTGGAAAAAGAGATAGTGGCATTGCTCTTTTTTTATATATATTTTTTGGGCCTTTCTTTTTTTCTTTTTCTTTTTTTTGGGCAATGCTCTAATAATGATGATCATCACACTTTCATTACAACATATGAATTACAACTCGAAACTAGAACAAGATATGACTCTATATGAATGCCTCCGGCGGTGTACCGGGATGGTGCAATGAATCAAGAGTGGCATGTATGAAAAATGATGCATGGTGGCTTTGCCACAAATACGATGTCAACTATAAGATTATGCAATGGCAATATGACAAAAGTAATGCATGTCATGATGATGATGGTGGAAGTTGCATGGCAATATATCTTGGAATGGCTATGGAAATGCCATGATAGGTAGGTATGGTGGCTGTTTTGAGGAAGATAAAAGGAGGTTTATGTGTGATAGAGCGTATCGTATCACAGGGTTTGGATGCACCGGTGAAGTTTGCACCAACTGTCAAGGTGAGAAAGGGCAATGCACGGTACCGAAGAGGCTAGCAAAGGCGGAAAGGTGAGAGTGCGTATAATCCATGGACTCAACATTAGTCAAAAGAACTCATATACTTATTGCAAAAATTTAGAAGTCATCAAAAATCAAGTACTACACGCATGCTCCTAGGGGGATAGATTGGTAGGAAAAGACCCTCGCTCGTCCCCGACCGCCACTCATAAGGATGCACAAGCCAGGTACACTTCATGTTTCAAATTTGTTACATAACTTTAACCATACGTGCATGCTACGGGATTTGCTAACTTCAACACAAGCATTCTTTGAATTCATAATCACCCAACTAGCACGAATTTGATATTATCACCTCCATATCTCAAAACAATTATCAAGCATCAAACTTATCTTAGTATTCAACGCACTCAAAAGAAAGTTTCACACATCTTGAATACCAAGTATATTAACATTAAGAAAATTACCATGCTATTAAAGACTCT
>NW_025255456.1:0-1893 GCF_018294505.1 Triticum aestivum
GAGGGAGAGCTCATCCCCACCCCAGGCCCCATGAGAGGGTAGTATTCCTTCCCCATTTCCTCCGCGGACTGGGCTTCCCACTTCATCCCTTTGTCTGGAGGCTCATGTTCTACTACGGCCTAGATTTCTATGATCTGGCCCCGAATTTTATTCTCAACATCTCGGCGTTTATCGTCGTGTGCGAGGGCTTCCTCTGCATCCAGCCCCACTTTGGCTTGTGGCTCAAGACCTTCAGTGTCAAGCCGAAGGTTGTGAAGGGCAGCCAAGCGGAGTGCGGAGGCGCTATGGTG
This sequence comes from Triticum aestivum, assembly GCF_018294505.1. NCBI lineage: Eukaryota > Viridiplantae > Streptophyta > Magnoliopsida > Poales > Poaceae > Triticum > Triticum aestivum. The sequence goes on from NW_025255456.1 coordinate 291, forward strand.
GGCAGGATGTCCCACGTTACATGGCTGGAGGGCACCTTTGTGGAAACCATCAAGGGGTGGCAATCGGGGTGGTTCTACATCACCGAGCCGCGTGATCCCGAATGGACAGCGGCCCCCGAATTCAGATCCGGCATCCCCACACGGCTCACCTCCTGGAAAGAGAGCGGCCGGATTTGGGGCGATTCGGAGGAGCTGACCGGACTCCAAGCCTGCGTCAAAAAGCTGGTGGACAAGAAGCTCAAGCTTGTCAACATAGTCCAGGTCATGCTCATCCGCCAGACTCTCCCGTGCCAACGACGAGGCTTCAATATGTGGGAGTTCGATCCGGCGCAGCACCAGACTTTGAATGGGCTCTTCGACACCACGTACGAAGAGGTATGGAAGGTGTTGTTCAAGGGCGCCGAGGCTCCCGCATCCGCTACCGAAGATCGCGGATTCAGCTTGCAGCATCCAGCTGACGAGGTAAGTGATATTGTCCTTTACGGGACGCTTGTTATTCATAGTCTGACTCTATGCGGGATCTAAACTCCCTTTCCTTTGACAGGACTGGCTGAGGAAGGCCGCACAGGCTATCTGTCCGGCCCCATTGCCAGAGGACCCAGCCGACTCCCGCCTAACGGGGCTGCTGGCTCCGGCACCCCACATGGTGCCGGAGAAGAAGGCCAAGAAGAAGGCCACGGGGACTCGAAAGAGTTACCGTTTTCAGGTGCTATCGGACGATGAATCCGAGGCCGACTCCTCCCACCAAGGTGAGGAGGAGAAGAAGAAAGCCTCTCCCCCAGCGGGGGGAGGAAAGAATAGGAAGGCCTCCCCAACAAGGGAGGACGAAGGGTCCAAGAGGGAAAAAACTCTTCCCCCGGACTGTTCCACCAACGCCAGTGACGACGACGAGGACTGGCCTCCAAGGGCCAAGCCTCTGGCGAGATCGTAAGTATCCGGACTCCCGAATAACTTCAAGGTTTGCGTTTTCCGCCATGTTATGTCTTTCTAATGCCGCATACAACCCTGCAGTCCGCCTAAGGATGATCTCCCCACTTCGTCGAGCGGGTCCTTAGGGGCGTCGGATATGGACTCTCTTCCGACTGTCTCCACCCCCCGTGATGCGGACGATGCCAAGGTGGGATCCCAGGAAGGGACCCTCCATGAGAAGAGAGCCCTGGAGGCGTCGCAGGACAACCTCACGGACTTTGCACCGGACTCAGCCCCGGAACCCATAGTGGCTCCGGAGTCTGGCGGGCGACCCCTTCGCAAGAAGGGCAAGACCGCGACACCGGCTGCCTCCGTCCAACCAAAGGTGCCGGCTAATTTGCTGGAGGCGCTCAACGGCGCCTCCATCGAAGAGGAACACCGCACTGTTATGAGTGCGGTGATTCAGAAGGTTCAGCTCGCCAAGAGCGGGCTGACCGAAGCCTGCAGCAGCCTTCTAACAGGCTTTGAGGTAAGAATTTCAATATATGTAAAATGGTACCGCATAGACAGTAGCCCCTGATGCTCGGTTCGGTGTTCGGAAAGAAAAGCCGGACTGAGGATCTTTAGAAAGATAAACGCAGGAGTCATGAAAATATGTCAATATGGGATTGCAGGCTGTGCTGCTGACCTCTGC
>NW_025255457.1:0-1893 GCF_018294505.1 Triticum aestivum
GAGGGAGAGCTCATCCCCACCCCAGGCCCCATGAGAGGGTAGTATTCCTTCCCCATTTCCTCCGCGGACTGGGCTTCCCACTTCATCCCTTTGTCTGGAGGCTCATGTTCTACTACGGCCTAGATTTCTATGATCTGGCCCCGAATTTTATTCTCAACATCTCGGCGTTTATCGTCGTGTGCGAGGGCTTCCTCTGCATCCAGCCCCACTTTGGCTTGTGGCTCAAGACCTTCAGTGTCAAGCCGAAGGTTGTGAAGGGCAGCCAAGCGGAGTGCGGAGGCGCTATGGTGGGCAGGATGTCCCACGTTACATGGCTGGAGGGCACCTTTGTGGAAACCATCAAGGGGTGGCAATCGGGGTGGTTCTACATCACCGAGCCGCGTGATCCCGAATGGACAGCGGCCCCCGAATTCAGATCCGGCATCCCCACACGGCTCACCTCCTGGAAAGAGAGCGGCCGGATTTGGGGCGATTCGGAGGAGCTGACCGGACTCCAAGCCTGCGTCAAAAAGCTGGTGGACAAGAAGCTCAAGCTTGTCAACATAGTCCAGGTCATGCTCATCCGCCAGACTCTCCCGTGCCAACGACGAGGCTTCAATATGTGGGAGTTCGATCCGGCGCAGCACCAGACTTTGAATGGGCTCTTCGACACCACGTACGAAGAGGTATGGAAGGTGTTGTTCAAGGGCGCCGAGGCTCCCGCATCCGCTACCGAAGATCGCGGATTCAGCTTGCAGCATCCAGCTGACGAGGTAAGTGATATTCTCCTTTACGGGACGCTTGTTATTCATAGTCTGACTCTATGCGGGATCTAAACTCCCTTTCCTTTGACAGGACTGGCTGAGGAAGGCCGCACAGGCTATCTGTCCGGCCCCATTGCCAGAGGACCCAGCCGACTCCCGCCTAACGGGGCTGCTGGCTCCGGCACCCCACATGGTGCCGGAGAAGAAGGCCAAGAAGAAGGCCACGGGGACTCGAAAGAGTTACCGTTTTCAGGTGCTATCGGACGATGAATCCGAGGCCGACTCCTCCCACCAAGGTGAGGAGGAGAAGAAGAAAGCCTCTCCCCCAGCGGGGGGAGGAAAGAATAGGAAGGCCTCCCCAACAAGGGAGGACGAAGGGTCCAAGAGGGAAAAAACTCTTCCCCCGGACTGTTCCGCCAACGCCAGTGACGACGACGAGGACTGGCCTCCAAGGGCCAAGCCTCTGGCGAGATCGTAAGTATCCGGACTCCCGAATAACTTCAAGGTTTGCGTTTTCCGCCATGTTATGTCTTTCTAATGCCGCATACAACCCTGCAGTCCGCCTAAGGATGATCTCCCCACTTCGTCGAGCGGGTCCTTAGGGGCGTCGGATATGGACTCTCTTCCGACTGTCTCCACCCCCCGTGATGCGGACGATGCCAAGGTGGGATCCCAGGAAGGGACCCTCCATGAGAAGAGAGCCCTGGAGGCGTCGCAGGACAACCTCACGGACTTTGCACCGGACTCAGCCCCGGAACCCATAGTGGCTCCGGAGTCTGGCGGGCGACCCCTTCGCAAGAAGGGCAAGACCGCGACACCGGCTGCCTCCGTCCAACCAAAGGTGCCGGCTAATTTGCTGGAGGCGCTCAACGGCGCCTCCATCGAAGAGGAACACCGCACTGTTATGAGTGCGGTGATTCAGAAGGTTCAGCTCGCCAAGAGCGGGCTGACCGAAGCCTGCAGCAGCCTTCTAACAGGCTTTGAGGTAAGAATTTCAATATATGTAAAATGGTACCGCATAGACAGTAGCCCCTGATGCTCGGTTCGGTGTTCGGAAAGAAAAGCCGGACTGAGGATCTTTAGAAAGATAAACGCAGGAGTCATGAAAATATGTCAATATGGGATTGCAGGCTGTGCTGCTGACCTCTGC
>NW_025255458.1:0-1892 GCF_018294505.1 Triticum aestivum
GGGGGGGTGGATGAACAGTGAGCGGTGGCGTTGCCTATGGATGAACAGGAACCCGTGGTGTGGAGGGCTGGATGAACAGTAGACGGTGGAGGGATGGCCGTGGAGGGGTGGTTGAACAGGACCCCGTGGTGTGGAGGGCTGGATGAACAGTAGACGGTGAAGGGGTGCCCGTGGAGGGGTGGTTGAACAGTAGCCAGTGGAGTAGCGCGCGGTGGAGGCTGGATGAACAGGAGCCCGTAGAGGCTGGAGGAGGTCGACGGTGGAGATGAACAGTATCCCGTGGAGTCCCATTTTGCGGTACGCCACACCCCTCCCGATGAACAGGACCACCGTTTCGACCGTAGCGCTCCAACACAAGTTCGTTTCGTCCGTTTTGCGGTACGCCACACCCCTCCCGATCAACAGGACCCCCATTTCGACCGTAGGAGGTCCATTTCCTCCGTTCTGCGGTACGCCAGGCCTCGTTTCCATCGCCTGTTCCGTCCAAGCCGGTTGGCTCCCACGCGTTCTGTTGCCTCCCGATGAACACGACGCATTTCGTTGCCTCCCCATGAACACGACGCATTCCGTTGCCTCCCCATGAACACGACGCATTCCGTTGCCTCCCCATGAACATGAGCCCTCGCTGTACGTATGCGCGACTATGCGTTCGAGACCCCGCCCGTATGTACACATACGTGGCCGTATTTTCTTTCTTGCACCCTGGCCGCTGTACGTACATGTACATGCTACGTGCGCGCCTCTACTACGACACGTACGCGCCTCTACTACGACACGTGCGCGCCTCTACATCGACCAGTATATATGTACGTACACATTCGCGACCAGAATGACAATGCTACGTACGCTTCGACCAGGTGGGTCCCAACTGTCAGGCAGTTCCTTGCGTGCGAAAATGTAGCTGGTCGGTCCCAGCAGTCAGAGGGGTGAATCATTTTTTTTGCCCGGACGCACTTCCTTTGCGTGCGAAGATGTAGCTAGTGGGTCCCAGCAGTCAGGGGGGCGAATCATTTTTTTTGCCCGGACGCACTTTCTTGCGTGCGAAGATGTAGCTGGTGAGTCCCAGCTGTCAGGGGGAAACTTTTTTCGCGAAATACGGTGGCCCGTCCGGTGGGTCCCCGCTGTCAGGTGGAGGAATCATTATTTTCCGTGTAATAAGGAGGCACTTCCATGCTGCGGCCGTGGACCCGGCTGTCAGCCTCTCCATGTACAGTCCACGTCCGATGGAAGTCGTTCCTTGACCACGTTGACCACGCCGCGCCGAGAGCACCACGGAGGTGGAAGACGGCGAGGCCTAGGAAGGGGACGACTCGGAGCCAGGGAAGACGCAGTAGTGGATGCCCATGCGAAGAGGAGTACAAGGGTTCACTGGTTCGGCTGCGGTGTGAGGCTGCTGTCACCGTAGATTAACAGGGGTTGTGGGTGTGTAGAGGGATGGCCTGGCCAGCGGTGGGAGTAGTAGGGGGCGGTGAGGCCTCCGCGGCATCACAGCCGGCCACGGGAGGCAGGAGCACGCGGCACAACCGGCACTGGTTTGGGCGGCTGGAGCAAGAAGACCAGAGGTTGAAGAAGCACTCCAACCGTTGGATGAACATCATACGGTAACAGGAGATAGAATAGTTCATATTGACTAAGTTGACAAAGCCCCCCGTCCCCGTCAACTTCATAGGCCCACAAGTCAGCCTCCCAGTATGCTGGGTTGCAGCTGGCAGCGGGAGTATTCATTTTTTTGTGCGTAATAAGGAGGCACTTCCTTGCGTGCGAAGATAGCTGGTGGGTCCGACAAATCAGCAGGGGCACGTTTTTTCACGAAATACAGAGGCCCTTCCGGTGGGTCCCAGATGTCAGGTGGAGGAATCATTATTTTGCGCGTAATAAGGAGGCATTTCCTT
>NW_025255459.1:0-1892 GCF_018294505.1 Triticum aestivum
AACTTGCTTGCTCATGAAGACCTAGGGCAATTTGAGGAAGCCCATCATTGGAATATACAAGCCAAGTTCTATAATGAAAGATTCCCACTAGTATATGAAAGTGATAACATGAGAGACTCTCTACTATGAAGATCATGGTGCTACTTTGAAGCACAAGTGTGGTAAAAGGATAGTAACATTGTCCCTTCTCTCTTTTTCTCTCATTTTTTTATTTTTTTATTTTTATATGGCCTTTCTCTTTTTTATGGCCTTTCTCTTTTTTTATTTGGGCTTCTTTGGCCTCTTTTATTATTATTATTTTTCGTCTGGAGTCTCATCCCGACTTGTGGGGGAATCATAGTCTCCATCATTCTTTCCTCACTAGGACAATGCTCTAATAATGATGATCATCACACTTTTATTTTTCTTACAACTCAACAATTACAACTCGATACTTAGAACAAAATATGACTCTATGTGAATGCATCTGCCGGTGTACCGGGATATGCAATATGACAATGATGAATGTGTCATGATGAACTAGATGGTGGAAAGTTGCATGGCAATATATCTCAAAATGGCTATGGAAATGCCATAATAGGTAGGTATGGTGGCTGTTTTGAGGAAGGTATATGGTAGGTGTATGATACCGGTGAAAGTTGCGCGGTATTAGAGAGGCTAGCAAGGGTGGAAGGGTGAGAGTGCGTATAATCCATGGACTCAACATTAGTCATAAAGAACTCATATACTTATTGCAAAAATTTAGAAGCTATCAAAGCAAAGTACTACATGCATGCTCCTAGGGGGATAGATTGGTAGGAAAAGACCATCGCTCGTCCCCGACCGCCACTCATAAGGAAGACAATCAATAAATAAATCATGCTCCGACTTCATCACATAATGGTTCACCATACGTGCATGCTACGGGAATCACAAACTTCAACATAAGTATTCTTTAAATTCACAACTACTCAACTAGCATGACTTTAATATTATCACCTCCATATCTCAAAACAATTATCATGCTTCAATCTTTTCTTAGTATTCAACACACTCAAAAAAAGTTTCACAAATCTTGAATACCAAGTATATTATTATTAGGAAAATTACCATGCTATTTAAGAGACTCTCAAATTAATTTAAGTGAAGCATGACAGATCAATAGTTTCTTGAATCCACCACCGTGCTCTAAAAGATCTAAGTGAAGCACATAGAGCAGAATTATCTAACTCGATGGATATAAGTGAAGCACATAGAACAAAATTATCTAGCTCAAAAGATATAAGTGAAGCACATAGAGAAAAATTATCTAGCTCAAAAGATATTAGTGAAGCACATAGAGCAAAATTATCTAGCTCAAAAGATATAAGTGAAGCACATAGAGTATTCTATCAAATTTTAATTCATGTATGGCTCTCTCAAAAGGTGTGTACAGCAAGGATGATTGTGGTATACTAGCAAACAAAGACACAAATAATACAAGATGCTCCAAGCAAAACACATATCATGTTGGTGAATAAAAATATAGCTCCAAGTAAATTACCGATGGAAGTGGACGAAAAGAGGGGATGCCTTATGGGGCATCCCCAAGATTTAACTTTTTGGTGTCCTTGGATTATCTTGGGGGTGCCGTGGGCATCCCCAAGCTTAGGCTCTTCACTACTAGGAAAAGGGCTACTAATGGTGCACTAGTTTTGCCTACTAATGGCGCATCACTGGTGCGCCATTAGTATCACGCCACTAGAATTTTTTACTAATGGCGCACCAGTGGTGCGCCATTAGTATCTGGTATACTAATGGCGCACCAGGCAGTGTGCCATTAGTTTTGCCCATGGTGCGCCACTAGTGTCTGCTATACTAATGGCGCACCACATGGTAGTGCGCCATTAGTAACAAATTTTTTAATTTTTTTT
>NW_025255460.1:0-1892 GCF_018294505.1 Triticum aestivum
AAGAAGGACCCGGTAACAAACGAGCTTACCAAGGATCCGAAGACCAAGGCGCTTGAGGTTGTTCTGGTAAGGAATACACCCCCGCGTAATTAGCTCCATATGGTTGCATTCTAATTAATGAAGCCAAATTTCTAAATGGTTCACATTCCTTCCGCAAGAGACTGAAAGCAGTAGCGCGGGGTCGTCCTAGAGCTCCCCTGCTTGGGACAGCACTCTAAATAGGGCGTTGAACGTAATGAAAAACAAGGGTAAGCTCAGTAAGCCGTCGTCAGCTGGTCATGTGGCCGGAAAAGGCTTGTCCACAAAATGGTCATCATACTATACCGCTGGTGGGCGAAAGGAGAGAAAGACCAGCTCGAAAAGCCAGTCGCACGAGGTTCAAGAACTCAAGGCACAAGTGGCGCGGATTCTGGAGATTATCCAAGAGCAAGTGCAATAACAAGTCGAAACGACGCTCACCGCCATGGTGCCTACCTTGATTCAGGGGCTGACGGCCAACAAGGGCCGCCCCCGATTCGCATCTTCATGGCCAGCAACTCGCACAACACGCAGGCGGCGCCATTGGTGTCTCCGCCGGAGGCGGTATTCGTGTCTCCGGCGCTGGCACGTGCATTGGAGCTTAATGCACCCGGCGGGTGTACGCCGGCTGACACCTCGCCAACAAGTGGCCCCTCCGTCAGTTGCACGCCCGCTGTTGGCGGTGCCTCGACATTAGTCGAGCTCGACGGCATCACAGTAACTAAGCCGCTCGGCTGATGACTTCATCTCCTTGCCTTTGACTGGGCATCCCTAACGCCCTACATGTTTTCGCAGGGCACCGCTGATGTTCCATGCACTCTCCTACACTTCGTGGGCGGCGAGTTGATCGAAGTCGCCAAGGGCAGGATCGTTCAACCGGCCAACCCTGTGTTCCATGGTAATCTGATGCCACCCATAGTGTATAGGGTTGAACTGGTTCGGGTGCTGCCAGGCTGCGACGAGTTGTTACCTCCGATTCGACCCGCTGGGGCCGACAAAGATGATGAGATGACCCTCAGCGCCTGCATAAGCTGGCCCCTGCTTTGGCCGAAGAGCCAGATTCATTTGGGTGCGGGGGACAACACCCCACAGACAAGACTGCCAGTCGTGCCGGCGCCAAGCCATGGCAAGAACGCCGCAACGCTACCGGACATGCCGGACATCCCTATGGCACAGGATCCGGACGACGACCACGGTACATTTACCAACATCGATAAGTACTTTGCCGAACATGGGTACGGTGATGAATTATGCGGGCCTCCTTCTCAAGAACCCAACCCTGAAAAAGACGACCGCGATCTAGCTGGTACCGCGGAGAAACCTAATTGCAACATGCGTCGTCTGGCGTTCAGTTCTCAGGAGACACCTCCAGCTGCTGCCTTCACCGAGCCTCAGATAGCCGAGGTGCGAAATATTATCAGCCCCGACACGCTCAAGAAGGCGGTCTGTGAGCAGAACTCGATCCCATTATAGTAGATCAAGAAGAAGGGACGGAAATGAAATACTAACAAGGGCGCCGGTGCGAGCCAGGCGGCACCGAGTACGATCCGTGCTCAGGACGGGCCACCTTCACCTAAGGATATCTCGAGGAGGGTGCATGTGGTGGGTAGGGCGATGCTACCGACAAATATGCTCAATGCTGCAACCGGTGCTATGCAGAGTCTGCATCATAGTGTTCTTTCTTGGGAGAAGCGCCGTCTCTCCCAGAATGATGTGGCATACCCGGTTTTCGTGGCCAAGGTGCCAGAGGGCAAGGGCTTTGTGCATAGCGCCATCGGGGGTACGATCGTCCTGCGGTTTGATGACATCTTTGCTATGTCTAACCTTCATCCGCTCCACTACACCTTCGTTCGGCTATTTTCGCTGAGTATGGA
>NW_025255461.1:0-1892 GCF_018294505.1 Triticum aestivum
TCTTGCTGTGGCTTTGGCCCGGATGTTGCTCCAAAGTGTTCCTATGGGCAGACCTAACACAACTGGGTGGAGAGTTCCACTGGTCAAAGCCCGCGCGTGCAAAGTCAAAGAGCTAGATCCTGTGGTCAAACGCTACAGGGTTAGGCGGGACGGGGGCCCTGGGGGGTAGGAATGCCACCGGAGCATCGCACCGGGCCCTCATACATGCCGTACGGTATGGTGGAATGTCCGAAGAGGCGGCACGCGTCTCCGGTGTGTGGCCCCCCACACGGACGGCGATGACATAGTAGTAGCCGTTTTGCCGTAACGATGCGGCGTGAATATTATTAAATACTCGGAGCGCGATAAAATCATGAGTTTTTTACACGACATGGGGACATGTGCTTTAGGACTAATGGTAATTTTACATAATTTTTGGTGATGGAGAAGTATCTGAACACTTCCCTCTCCGCGGATTGCTCTTCGCGTGTCTACGACTATGGCCGGCGGCCTCCAGGGGCTAGCACATGCTGCCAAATCTTGCGTAGGCGGCCTCTCACAAGACTGGAAGTGTTGTGGCGGTTGCAAACGCCCGGCCCGCGCCTCCGGGGTGTGCCCCCTCACGAACGGCGCCGCCGCCAGCACCTGGAGGGGGAAACGGACGCGTCGGGTCTACGTGGATGGGGTCTTGCTGTGGCTTTGGCCCGGATGTTGCTCCGAAGTGTTCCTATGGGCTGACCTAACACAACCGGCTAGAGAGTTCCACTGGTCAAAGCCCGTCCGTGCAAAGTCAAAGGGCTAGATCCCGTGGTCAAACGCTACAGGGTTAGGCGGGACGCGGCCCTCGGGGGGTAGCAATGCCACCGGAGCATCGCACCGGGCCCTCATACATGACGTACGGTGTGGTGGCATGTCCGAAGAGGCGGCACGCGTCTCCGGGTTGTGGCCCCCCTCATGGACGGCGATGACACAGTAGTAGACGTTCTGCGGTAACGATGCGGTGTGAATATTATTAAATACTCGGAGCGCGATAAAATCATGAGTTTTTTACACGACGTGGGCAAATGTGCTATAGGAATGATGGTAATTTTTCATAATTTTTGGTGATGGAGAAGTATCTGAACACTTCCCTCTCCGCGGATTGCTCTTCGCGTGTCTACGACTGTGGCCTGCGGCCTCCGGGGGCTAGCACCTGCCGCCAAATCTTGCGTAGGTGGCCTCTCACAAGTCTGGAAGTGTTGTGGCGGTTGCAAACGCCCGGCCCATGTCTCCGGGGTGTGCCCCCCCCCTCACGGACGGCGCCACCACCGGCACCTGGAGGTGGGAAACGGATGCGTCGGGTCTACACGGATGGGGTGTTGCTGTGCCTTTGGCCCAGATATTGCTCCAAAGTGTTCCTATGGGCTGACCTAACACAACCGGGTGGAGAGTTCCACTGGTGAAAGCCCGTCCGTGCAAAGTCAAAGAGCTAGATCCCATGGTCAAACGCTACAGGGTTAGGCGGGACGGGGCCCCTGGGGGGTAGCAATGCGACCGGAGCATCGCACCGGGCCCTCATACATGCCGTACCGTGTGGTGGCACGTCCGAAGAGGCGGCACGCGTCTCCGGGGTGTGGCCCCCTCACGGACGGCGATGACACAGTAGTAGATGTTCTGCGGTAACGATGCGACGTGAATATTATTAAATACTCGGAGCGCGATAAAATCATGAGTTTTTTACATGACGTGGTCACATGTGCTATAGGACTGATGGTAATTTTTCATAGTTTTTGGTGATGGAGAAGTATCTGAACACTTCCCTCTCCGCGGATTGCTCTCCGCGTGTCTACGACTGTGGCCTGCGGCCTCCGGGGGCTAGCACATGGCGCCAAATCTTTCTTAGGCGGCCTCTCACAAGTCTGGAAGTGTTGTGG
>NW_025255462.1:0-1892 GCF_018294505.1 Triticum aestivum
TTGTTATCCACGGACGAGGGTCGTTATTTGTGTTGTCTGTCGGCATGGCTCCATATACATTGTTGGCGGCAATATCGTCTTCTGCAACAACCTCTTCTCTCAAGCCTCCACGGGCAAGATGGTCGGTTTATCACGCTGCAGGTGGAGGTGGGGTAAAGTGGGACTAACCGGCCCATCCCACTTAAACTGCTTTAGTTGGCTCCTATTGGACAGAACTTTTTTAAGTGGGCTAACCCTATTAGCCCATTGCGAACCCACTTAACCAACCAAACCTTTCTCTCTCTTGTGCGTAGAGGAACAGAGAAGGCGTTGCGGCGCGGCAAACACACTCCCACCGCCATCGCCGACGGACACACAACTATGCCGCCACATATTCACGTCTTCACCTCGCACTCAACCAACTGTCACTTCGACGCGCGAGCGGATAGAATGTGATTCTTGTCTTGATGACGCTTCTCCCTCCTCCGACGGTGTCAACTCAAGCAAAAGATCTTCAACTCCAATCCCACCTCAACGACGCTTGTTGCGGCGTTGTCGAAGGGCATGCGAGTTTCCGCCCCTGTTGTTATCCACGGACGAGGGTCGTTATTTGTGTTGTCTGTTGGCATGGATCCATATACATTGTTGGCGGCAATATCGTCTTCTGCAACAACCTCTTCTCTCAAGCCTCCACGGGCAAGATGGTCGGTTTATCACGCTGCAGGTGGAGGTGGGGTAAAGTGGGACTAACCGGCCCATCCCACTTAAACTGCTTTAGTTGGCTCCTATCGGACAGAACTTTTTTAAGTGGGCTAACCCTATTAGCCCATTGCGAACCCACTTAACCAACCAAACCTTTCTCTCTCTTGTGCGTAGAGGAACAGAGAAGGCGTTGCGGCGTGGCAAACACACTCCCACCGCCATCGCCGACGGACACACAACTATGCCGCCACATATTCACGTCTTCACCTCGCACTCAACCAACTGTCACTTCGACGCGCGAGCGGATAGAATGTGATTCTTGTCTTGATGACGCTTCTCCCTCCTCCGACGGTGTCATCTCAAGCAAAAGATCTTCAACTCCAATCCCACCTCAACGAAGCTTGTTGCGGCGTTGTCGAAGGGCATGCGAGTTTCCGCCCCTGTTCTTATCCACGGACGAGGGTCGTTATTTGTGTTGTCTGTCGGCATGGCTCCATATACAATGTTGGCGGCAATATCGTCTTCTGCAACAACCTCTTCTCTCAAGCCTCCACGGGCAAGATGGTCGGTTTATCACGCTGCAGGTGGAGGTGGGGTAAAGTGGGACTAACCGGCCCATCCCACTTAAACTGCTTTAGTTGGCTCCTATTGGACAGAACTTTTTTAAGTGGGCTAACCCTATTTGCCCATTGCGAACCCACTTAACCAACCAAACCTTTCTCTCTCTTGTGCGTAGAGGAACAGAGAAGGCGTTGCGGCGCAGCAAACACACTCCCACCGCCATCGCCGACGGACACACAACTATGCCGCCACATATTCACGTCTTCACCTCGCACTCAACCAACTGTCACTTCGACGCGCGAGCGGATAGAATGTGATTCTTGTCTTGATGACGCTTCTCCCTCCTCCGACGGTGTCATCTCAAGAAAAATATCTTCAACTCCAATCCCACCTCAACGACGCTTGTTGCGGCGTTGTCGAAGGGCATGCGAGTTTCCGCCCCTGTTGTTATCCACGGACGAGGGTCGTTATTTGTGTTGTCTGTCGGCATGGCTCCATATACATTGTTGGCGGCAATATCGTCTTCTGCAACAACCTCTTCTCTCAAGCCTCCACGGGCAAGATGGTCGGTTTATCACGCTGCAGGTGGAGGTGGGGTAAAGTGGGACTAACCGGCCCATCCCACTTAAACTGCTTTAGTTGGCTCCTAT
>NW_025255463.1:0-1892 GCF_018294505.1 Triticum aestivum
GCTCAGCAACATCGTTTTGTTGAGGAGTATAAGGAACGGTGTAATGTCTGACAATGCCTTCAGACTTGCAATAATTCTTAAACTGCTTAGAATAGAATTCCATACCATTATCAGTGCGAAGTATTTTTACCTTCTTTTCAGTTTGTCTCTCAATCATAATCTTCCGCTCCTTAAAAGCTGAGAATGCTTCATATTTATGCTTCAAGAAATAAGGCCAAACTTTTCTCGAATAATCATCAATAATAGTCAGCATGTAACTAGCACCACCTAGTGACTTCTTGCGAGATGGTCCCCATAAATCAGAATGGACATAATCAAGAATACCTTCGGTTGTATGAGTCGAAGTGTTGAACTTCACCCTCTTATGCTTGCCGAAGATACAATGCTCACAAAATTTCAATTTACCAGGTTCATATCCATCAAGAAGACCTCTCTTATTTAACTCTGCTAAACCAAGTTCACTCATATGTCCAAGACGCATATGCCAAAGGTTAGCAGCATCACAATCAGAATTCTTTGAAATAGATGGAGTAGCATTACCTGAAACGGTAGAACCTCGAAGGTAATAAAGACCATTAGTCGAACTCAAATCATCTTTCATCACAATAAGGGAACCTTTGGTGACTTTCAAAACACTATCTCCACCTGAATACTTGTATCCCTTTGCATCAAGGGCACTCATAGAAATAAGATTTCTCTTCATCTTCGAAATATACCGAACATCTGTCAAAGTTCTGATTATGCCATCAAACATCTTGATTCGAATAGAACCTATGCCTTCAATCTTGCATGGTGAATTATCAAAACCCAAAACGGAACCAGCAGAAGTAGTGGAATCAAAAGTATTAAACCAATCTCTATGCGGGCACATATGAAAAGTACATGCAGTATCAAGTACCCACTCATCATTGGTCTCAGCACATCCAGCAATAACGACAAGAGCATCATCGGAACTATCATCACGAGCAACGTTAGCAGAATTTTCACCTTGTTTGTTACCTTTTCTCTTTTCCTTGTTCTGCAACTTGAAACACTCTGAGATGTCATGTCCGTCTCTCTTGCAATACCTGCAATACTTCTTGTCTCTAGATTGCGACTGGCCCCTATAGCCGTTCTTACTTTTGCCTCTGTTTTCATTATGTGAGTTCTTCTCCTTTGTCCTGCCACGAACAGATAATCCCTCGGCTTGGGATGAACTCGAACCATCATGAGGCACCATTAATTTCATCTTCTCCTTAGAGATCAAAGCTTCATAAACTTCATTAAGTGTGAGAGTATCACGACTGTATAATATGGTGTCTCTAAAATTCGTATAAGAACTTGGCAGTGAACAAAGTAACATTAAAGCAGTATCTTCCTCTTCATACTTAACCTCCATTGCAGCTAGATCAGATATGATCTCTTTAAATTCTGAAATATGATTCAAAACATTACCTCCCTCGGGTAATCTGTGCAGGAATAATTTTTGCTTCAGATGCATCTTGCTGGTGAGATCTTTAGTCATGTAAATCCCTTCCAGCTTTAACCATAGAGCGGCGGCAGTTTTCTCGCTCAAAACTTGCTGCAAAATATTATTATGCAAATGGAGTTGAATTTGTGACAAAGCCTTACAATCAATTCTTTTCTCCTCATCAGTCCAGACCTGAATTATGTTCTTCCCAAAACTATCCAGTGCTTCATCATAGTCAGACTGTGCCAACAACGCCCGCATCTTGACTTGCCATAGGGTAAACCTTGTGTCACGGTCCAGCAGCGGAAAATCGTACTTCATGGATGCCATAAATAGATAAATCTGTGTACACAAAATAGTACAAGCCGGTAGAAAAAATTCTGGACAAAATTAATTTGCGGTCAAACAAACAGAGTAAATAGCACCTGGCAGCGTGTGCATG
>NW_025255464.1:0-1892 GCF_018294505.1 Triticum aestivum
CGAAAGACTTTATATGCTATCGGTGTTTTAATTCGAATCGAGGCAATGGGGCGGAGATAGACCCCGAGACAAAGAACTTTGATATGGCATACCTTGTGCTTAAGTGCTCAAACACGAAGAACTTACACAAACACGAAGAACTTTAGTAAGTACAGACAACCGCATATCATTCTAGAGAGGTACCACTTAATATAGCAGTTATTGTTGTTTCAATTCGATTTTTGTAGTGCAATGGTACGGAGATAGACAACTGCACGTCATTCTAGAGACGTACCACTTAATATAGAGAACTTTGATTTAATATGCCTGGTGCTTAAGCGATCGATCATGATGACTTTTAGGCGACATGGCCAGTGCTTAAGCACTCGATCAGGAAGAACTTTATAAGCTATCGGTATTTCAATTCGAATTCGAATTTGGAATACACTTGACCTTCCATTGTACTGGTAAAAAAATCTATGGAAATAAAAGAAATCTCGTTGTCTTCTTTTCAAAAAAGACAAAAAATCCGGTCAAAATAGGGACCTATAATAGCAATTTTTCTTTTTGCCCTAAAGTCGACGCTGGTTTTCCATTTGTGAAAATTTATATACCAGTGCAAAAGAAAGTCAAGTTTATAGTAAAAAACTTCCAAACGGTTTTGACTTTTTTCTAATTATCATTTTTTTGCATATGAGGTGTATATACACCAAGAAACCAATGGGTATTTCATATTGGTCCAGCTCCTATAGAAACATGTGACCAAGGGAGAATAGGCCGGACAACTTTGTCAAAGAACTCCAGTGATTCTAGCCATAGAATTTTATTGGTTCTTTTCCTAATGCGCAAGCCAGGTGTGACTGTCTCACGTTACTATCTACAAATACATTGACGGAACATCAGTATTAGTAGCTATTTCAGTCATTTACAAGGAGCAAAATAATCCAAATAGTAGTAATAATAATACATCTAATAAACACATACGTAAACTACAAACTCTAGGCAGGTACAAGTGCATAAGGAAAGCAAACTTCCATGGACAGCATGCGCAAAAATGCTGGGATTTGACATGACACAACCGCTGGAGAGCTGTGAGAAGTGCATGCTGCCAAGGATGCGACCACACACTGTTGGCCGCTACGTCATTTAGTCTAGTCTAAGATATGTTAGATATGCTTAGTTGAGAATTTAACGAGAATTGAATGGATTGATACACAAAGTACTCTACAAAATGGGCGCGGCTCTAACAGATTGACCACACAAAGCAAGGGACCGATACGAAATCGAGCTAATGGCCTGAGATGGCAGGTTGGTGGAGAAGGAAGGCAACAATGACAAATCTGACCTACGTACGAAACTATTTCACAAACTGAACTATGTTTGAAAAAAATTCATCCAACTGATTCTTTTATGTAGCGGCCGACATCTAGGCGTCACATTACACTGTGCAGCGCCTAATTCTCAGGCGCTACACACCTAGACAGCATCGCATCTCAGGCTGCCTGAAAAATGCTAAGTCGATGTGCAATACTTGAGAGCTAGAGCTACATTATGCAGCGTAGCGCCTAATGTATAGGCGTTACACTAGTGGCTGGTATACCAAACTCCTGTGGGAAGTAGCACATCACAGAGCAGTGTGTATAAATAAATACGGTGATGCGTGCATGATAGGTTTGCATGTGAACCAGAAGTAGCATGTCCCACCGATGGTGCCATCGACGTGTTTCCGTCGCATTGGGACAGGCCTGGCCAAGCTCACGTGGGCAGGGCACGTATGCACATGGCAAAAACAACAAATTTGACCTGTGAATAAAAAGAATTCACAAAATGAACTGTTGATAAAAAAATTTCACCCGACTGATTCTTTTGTGTAGCGTCCGACAACTAGGCGCCACACTACACTGTGCAGCGCC
>NW_025255465.1:0-1892 GCF_018294505.1 Triticum aestivum
CACCCACGCATGATAGTCCTATTATCTTTTTGAATTCTCCCGACTACACTATATCGGAGAAGTTTGTGCTTATTAAGGATTATATTGATGGGTTGCCTTTTACTACTACACATGATGATTTTTATAGATATAATATGCATGTGCTTGCTGCTCCTACTTGCAATTATTATGAGAGAGGAACTATATCTCCACCTCCCTATGTTTCCCACATGATAAAATTGCAAGAAACTGCTTATACTATGCATTGGCCTTTACTTGGTGTGCATGAATTGTTCTTTTATGACATGCCGCTGCATAGGAAGAGAGTTAGACTTCGTTGTTGCATGGTATATGTTAATTTGTGCTCTCTACTAAATTACAAATCATTGTTAATTAAAATTGGCTTTGATATACCTTGGGATCCGGGTGGATTCATTACTTGAGCACTATATGCCTAGCTTAATGGCTTTAAAGAAAGCGCTGCCAGGGAGACAACCCGGAAGTTTTAGAGAGTCATTTATTTCTGTTGAGTTCTTTCAAATAGTCTAAAAACAAAAAGAATAAAGAGGGGAACCCAAAACTTTGCAAAAAGGAAAGTGAACGTGAGAAAGACTAGCATTGTTGAAGTGGGAGAGCTCCTTGAACTTTGTTCATGCTCATGAAAACTTTGTGAATCTTGATTACAGAAAATTTTCATCAAAAATAATTATCTCCTTGTACAATTCCATTGTATTATAAAAAATAATGTGCCAAGGTTTGCCTTTAGGATGTTTACAATGCTTGTTGGTTTGTACGGTGCAGGACAGAAACTTTGGCTGTAGTGCATGATTTTAAATGTTTAACTGGAAAGTCAAACGGTTCTGATTCCTTTTGCAATGTCTTGATGTACAAATGTTTTATTTTTCCTAATTTTGGTAGAATTTTTGGGGTACCAGAAGTATGGTGAATGTTCAGATTGCTACAGACTGATTTGTTTTTGACAGATTCTGTTTTTGATGCATAGTTTGCTTGTTTTGATGAAACTATCAATTTATATTAATGGATTAAGCCATGGAAAATCTATATTACAGTAGACACAATGCAAAAACAAAATATGAATTGGCTTGCTACAGTACTTAGAGTGGTGATTTGCTTTATTATACTAACGGTCTTACCGAGTTTTCTGTTGAAGTTTTGTGTGGATGAAGTGTTTGATCGAAGAGGTCTCGGTATGAGGAAAAGGAAGAGAGGCAAGAGCTCAAGCTTGGGGATGCCCAAGGCACCCCAAGTAAGTATTCAAGGAGACTCAAGCGTCTAAGATTGGGGATGCCCCGGAAGGCATCCCCTCTTTCTTCAACAAGTATCGGTATGTTTTCGGATTCGTTTCGTTCATGCGATATGTGCAAGTCTTGGAGCGTCTTTTGCATTTAGTTTTCATTTTTATTTTTTTCACCATGCTGGTATGAGGTAGTCCTTTGTTGATTTATAGAATTCTCATTGCACCTCTCTTAAATCTTTTGAGTATGGCTTTATAGAATGCTTCATGTGCTTCACTTATATCATTTGAAGTTTGGATTGCCTTTTTCTCTTCATTTAGAAAACCGCCATTTGTAGAATGCTCTTTTGCTTCACTTATACTTGTTAGAGAATGGGCATATATTTTGTAGAAAGAATTAAACTCTCTTGCTTCACTTATATCTATTTAGAGAGATGACAGGAATTGGTCTTTCACATGGTTAGTCATAAAATCCCTACATAAACTTGTAGATCGCTGAATATGATATGTTTGATTCCTTGCAATAGTTTTGCGATATAGAGATGATAATATGTGGGAGGTACTATTAGATGGTTGTGTTCATTAAGGATGTTGGTGTTAAGGTTTGTGATTCCCGAAGCATGCACGTATGGTCTACTAACTATGTAACCAAATTGGC
>NW_025255466.1:0-1892 GCF_018294505.1 Triticum aestivum
GGGCTCCGGAAACCCAAGGGAAAAAGGGGCTAGGTGGCAAATGGTAAAACCAATGTTGGGCATTGCTGGAAAAGCTTTAATCAAGGCGAACTATCAAGGGGTTCCCATTATAGCCCAACCGCGTAAGGGACGCACAATCCGGGAACATAACACCGATATGACGGAAACTAGGGCGGCAAGAGTGGAACAAAACACTAGGCGAGAGGCCGAGCCTTCCACCCTTTACCAAGTATATAGATGCATTAAGATAACATAGCAATATAATGATATCCCAACAAGTAAATAGATGTTCCAACAAGGAACGGCTCCAATCTTCACCTGCAACTAACAACGCTATAAGAAGGGCTGAGCAAAGCGGTAACATAGCCAATCAACGGTTTGCTAGGACAATGGTGGGTTAGAGGTTCAACATGGCAATTGGGAGGCTGACAAGCAAAAGGTAGGCATCGTAGCAGTGGCAAAGCAAAAGAGCGAGCAGACTAGCATAGCAAAGATAGTAGTGATTTCGAGGGTATGATCATCTTGCCTGCACAGTTGTCAGAGTTGACTGGATCCTCACAAGCAAACTCAACGGGCTCCTCGGTAGCGAACTCGTCTCCCGGCTCTACCCAACAAGACAAACAAGCAACAAGGATACAATCAACCACGGGCAAGACCAAGCAATATGATGAAATGACGATATGCTATGCGGGATGCGATGCGGGATGCAAAATGCAAGATATGACAGGAAATGCATGAACCTGGCATCAACTTGGAAAACCAAGTGTGCCGCTGGATAGAGGGGATGAAATCGCTTGAAAACGATATAAAGATCATAGGAATCGGGGCTACGGTTTAGAAATGGCAAGCGTTTTAAGATATGACACCGGTCTGCGATTTACAGCAAGTAGGCATCTAAATGCAACGAAATGAACATGCTACAGCCACCAAATATGAAAACAAAATACATGGCAGTGAAGTACACAAGATGGTTGACAAAACACTAGCACTGAGCCATAGGAAAATTCATCCATTAAGAGGTTCAAACAAGCATGGCTAAAACGCAAATGCAAAACAGATTTCAGACTTAGTGAAATTAACACTAGTCTGAAATTTCAGATCACGATGCTCTCTTCGGAGCAGCAAAACAACATGATAGAAAACCTGAACATGACAAGTAAGAACATGGCATGGAGCTACTCAACAAGCTTAACAAAACACCCAAAGTGACCTGGGGCCAAAAGGGTTCAAAAAATACTCTACCGAGCTCACGAACATCGCTCGAACACAATCAGTTTTCAGACTTAGTGAAAACTGAGACATGCTGAAATTTAACTCACGAAGGCATGTAAACGAGCTCGATGCACTCACTACGGTGCAAGTCCTGGCAAGGAAAGCATATAACCAGCAAGAAGGCACAAAGTGCTAGCTACACATGGCAAGAACGAAGGCATAGCATGCATGGAACACTAACGGTAGCATCGGCGAAATCGCAAACAAGTTGACGATCTGCCCAGATTAACAACGAAGCAAAAGTTGAGCTCGAATGAGTCAACCTAGAGCACTCCACAAATGTCAACAAAGACATGGATGGATAGAGCATAACTTAAATATCAAAACTCCCTTACTGATCATCCTCAAAAGAGGCACGGATCACTAGGAAACAAGCTGGACATATAGCATCATGAACTAAAATATCCCAGACTTAGTGAAAATCACTAAGTCCCTGAAATCTGCAATCTCAGGTACCTCTCTTCGCAAGCTTGCACAAGACAACACACACATCCTAAAAATGCATGGGTGGCACCTCTGGAAAGAAGACAAAATGCTTCACAATACATCCCAAAGGGGCACAGGCATATCATGCACGGATTAAATATAGCAAAAATGACAAAAGTGCAAGATGAACTAAC
>NW_025255467.1:0-1892 GCF_018294505.1 Triticum aestivum
CCGGCAAGTAGATAAAAAAGGGGTGAAAAAACAAATGTGGCGGCGGCCTAGCTAATCGGTCGAACTAGCCCAACTAGCTAGCCACCGTGCTTCACTGATGTACTCGGCGGGAAAGGTGGTCTTTCGTGATTTGACGACTCATTTACTTGCTTCGGCGCTACGACCGAGGAGGACCCAGAAAATGCGCGGTAGGACGTCCCACGTCAGGAAGAATATATGTGTGCACCACCCGGGAGGACCCCGAAACCGCACGGTAGGATGTGCCACGTCTCGGCACGGAGGAAAAATGTGCGTGTAAAAATATACTGTATCAGACATAGTACCTATGGTTCGACCTCGGGACCCAGCCAGTCGGTCGAAAACACCCCACTAGCCACACAGCTTCATCATGCAAATGTGGCACGGTTAGCTCCGTCTCGACTAGCCGCAACGTCTCTTGTTCTAGGCGATTCTTCTATTTTCCAAGCTTTTTTTAGTTGTAATAACACCACGGCAAGCTAGCGCCGCTCTTCGTGTGTGCCCGTGCAAAGGTTAGACGATGGAGAGAAGAGAGATTGAGATCGCAGACCTGGGACCACCCGTAAGTGAGACAATGGTCATGCACGTGTTGACGAGGCACTCCCTCTACTCTACTCAACGCAAGTACTGTATAAAATCAAGTTATGGGATAAAGCCAACAACCATTCGTTTTTTCAGGCTATCGACTTACGCTTTGTAGTCTAGGTTGCCAGTTCGAATCTCGTCTTTCAGATTTGTTAGTTTTAGGTCCAAATTTGATTAATGACAAGTGGGACCCCCGTGTGTTGTTCCGATATTTCAGTGTAAGATGTTTTTTTTGAACAAACACTTTGCGCGGTTAGACAAGTAACGGCACGAGTTACACGTATTTTGCAAGTTTACAAACAAAAATGACAGCGGCATAGAATATCACATCCACCCCGCACCTTAGATACTATGGTGATACGAGTTTTTACACCATTGGAAGTGAGATCCAATGGCTTGGGAGTAGTCTTTGTAATTATGCGCAATTTCCAAACTCTCCAAAGTTTTTTTTTGCAAATAAAACATTCAGGCCTCGTGTGTGCCGCTGCATCTTCGATCCAACGGCTCCCCGGTGCTAATATTAGGTGCTCCCCGTAGCTTAATTACCCGCTACGGTGATATGAGCATCTAGGTCGTATGATCAGTGATCAGATGGCACATGCATAGTACTTGTACTTTCTGCGCATTTCCCAAATTCTATCAGTCGTATATTGCAAAAACATTCAAACGTCCTACTGTGGGCCGTTAGATCTCAGTGAACTCGTATCACCATCGAATCTACGGTGCGGGAGCACCTCATACTCTCCCGTGCGAGAAAACATAAGGTGCTATCGCAGCTTCGATGCTACGGTGATACGAGCTTGGAGGTCGTTTGATCTGAGATCCAATGGCATCTGAGCAGTCTTTGTGCTTGTAAGCAGTGGCCGAACTCTTTTGGGGCTTTTCTGCAAAAAACCATTCAAACCACCGAGGAGGTGTTGGGTCACAAATCCAACGCCTCCGAAGAGCTTGTATCACCAAAGCATCTAAGGTGTGGTGGCACATGATATTCTTACATACATGAGAATATGATGTCCTCCTTCATCTTAGATGCTACGGTGATACGAGCTTCGAGGTTGTTGGATATGGGATCAAAGGGCATCTAAGTAGTTTTTGTACAAATTGTGTGCAATTCTCAAACTCATCAAGGTTTCCTGCAAAAAAATTAAGACACATCATGTGAGCTGCTATATCTCAGATCTACAAGCTCCAAGCAACTCGTATCGGCATATAGCATGTAAGGTATGGGGGCACATGATATTCTCCCGGGGAGGAGGGGTGGGGGTGCACAACCAATCGGTGGTTGGGAG
>NW_025255468.1:0-1892 GCF_018294505.1 Triticum aestivum
GTGCGCCATTAGTAATTATGTTTCAAATTTTTTTTCAATTTTTTTTTATTTTTATTTTTTAAACTACTAATGGCGCACCGTGGGATGGTGCGCCATTACTAGTTCTAGTAATGGCGCACCATCCCACGGTGCGCCATTAGTAATTTGGCCCAAACATTCCCCCGAATGCACCCCCCTGTGGACCGCCTTTTCAGTTTGAAAAAAAATAAAAGAAAATGATAGAAATGTCAAAAAAATAAAATAAAATAAGATTCCTATGTGATATGTGGTCTAGTTGTTAGCAAAATTTACAAACATGAATTTTCGACTTTTTTGCAAAATCTCTCAAGAATTTTTAAAAATGGGCATAACTTTTGCATACGAACTCGGATGAAAAAGTTTTTTATATGAAAAATCATCTACTCGAAAAGTTACATCCGAATTTATGCTGCCACTGAACCTTCAAGAAATTGGCCTCTGCATCTAACACGTGCAAATATATTAGGTACATGCTACTACACACCGTCTCCGCAAGTAGTTGTAATTTTTCGGTCAGTTTTCACTTGTTTCCATGTTTGTGGGACTCAATACTTCACCACATGAACCGTACCAATAAGGAGACACATTTGACAGTTCCTCCCGATATGGCGCACACGTCCCTAGGATGAAAAAGTCATAAGTTTTTAATTGCAAAATACAATCTTTTAGTGAATTTCCCAATATGTATTTTTAATTGCAAAATACAATCTTTTAGTGAATTTCCCAATATGTGGAGATATCAACCTTAGGGGCCTGTTCGGTACTTCTCCATGGCCTCAAAATCCTGAACTCCACCACCAGCTTCCCATCGCCAGCTTCTCACGAGAGCGCCGCGATCGAGCGATCCATTCGGCAGCACAGCTTCTTTCTCGCTAGCATTGGCCTGGGCCAGCGGCCCATATGGGCCGGATATGGCCCGACTAGAGAGAAAATCAGTTGGTGCTCGCTGTATGTTTCGCACGTGAAATAAGGCTCGAACCGGTACGTTCACTTGGCGGTGGCATCAACAGGTAATTTTTACCAAACTCCAACTCCTTAAGAACCTGGGAGCCTGGAATGACCAGCTCCGCGATTCCACAAAAAATGCACTGCGCTCCGCGCCGGCTTCTATAGCTGAACTCTAGGAATTGACACGTTCGGTTGGACTCCACCAGCGGATTCGAGGATTTGAGAAGCCAGACCACTACCGAACACACCCTAGGTTTTACTATCAATGGACTACCATGCCATATGATTCCACACCATCGGTCAAATTACAAATGACGGCATCGGCACCATACCAAATGTAAAACTTTTAGCAGCCAATGGTTGCCTTCAACAAGGAGGGTACCGGATGTTATATCTACGTCATAGGTATTTTGCATTTTGAGAAGGGGCTTGGTTCCTCAACACTAATGGGGTACATTGCTATCCACAATATGCGATCGGTACCAATTGATAAATTTGTCGTTACAATCCATTGGTTTAACATTTCTATCGTCATAGTAAATTGTGATTACATGCATGCATCATTTTGTAAAAAAATTCCATCTATTAGTCGATGGCATGGCAACTGAGTGACGTAACTTGATTACGGAGGCTTCATAAGAACGAATATCACTCGCTTGTCTGTGTGCCTAATAAATTGGAAAGGATAGAGTACGTCATAAATAAAATGAGGGATGGGCGTACTGAAACTGTACTCGTCTCAACTACTTAATTAATTGGAAAATTTTGGTTTGTGTCATTATCGAATTGAGACTTTCGAAGGCTGCCACTGAAACTTCATTAAATTGGCCTCTGCAACTAGCAGCTGGGAAGTTATTCGCCACATGCTGCTAGACACTTTCTTCCGAAGCATCGGTCTTGTTGTCATCAGCTTTCGGTTGTTCCGC
>NW_025255469.1:0-1892 GCF_018294505.1 Triticum aestivum
CCGTCTTCACGGGCTTCTTTGGCTTGAGCTTTAGTGTACATCACGAAGCGCGGCGAGTCGAACTCGACGTCGGTCGGGATTACGACTTAGGCTCCATAGACAAGGAAGAATGGGGTGAACCCGGTCGACTGGTTTGGCGTGGTGCGGAGGCTCCAGAGGACCGCTGGCAACTCGTCGAGCCAGCTGCCCGGCGAGCGGATGACTGGCTCGACAAGTCGCGGCTTGATGCCGGATAGGATGAGGCCGTTGGCCCTCTCGACCTGTCCGTTGGACTGTGGGTGTGCCACAGAAGCCAGGTCGAGGCGGATGCCGGGGACAGAGAAGTATTGCGCCAGCGTGCCCTTCGCGAAGTTGGTGCCGTTGTCCGTGATGATGTTGTTCGGCATGCCGTAGTGCACCGGTCTTTGACGAATCGGGTGGCTGTTGGCCCGTCCAGCTTCTTGATCGGCCTTGCTTCGATCCACTTGGTGAACTTGTCCATCGCCACCAGCAAATGCGTTATGCCGCCTCGGGCGGTCTTGAAGGCCCCCACCATGTCGAGTCCCTAGACCGCGAAAGGCCAGGCGATCAGGATCCAGAGTGCCGAGGATGGCTAGTGGTTGTGCTTGCTGAAGCGCTGGCATCCCTCACACTTGAGGACAAGCGACTCGGCATCTTGGAGGGTCGTAGGCCAGTAGAAACCATGGCGAAAAGCCTTGGCTACCAAGGACCTTGAGGCGGCATGGTGCCCGCACTTGCCCTGGTGTATGTCGAGGAGGATCTCAATGCCCTTGTCTTGCTCGACGTAGCACTGAAACACGCCGGTAGAGTTACGCTTGACGAGCTCGTTGTCGATGATGCTATAGGCGGATGCCCGGCGCTGCACTTGCCGGGCCTCGGTCTCGTCCATGGGGAGAACCCGTTCTCCAGAAACTCTAATACGGATAGGGCCCATGATGGAGCCGTCACTACGGCGAAGACGACCACCAAGGCGGGTTCTGGGGCAGTGGCCTCTGAGCTGGAGGCAGTAGCCCCTGGGTCGGGGATGGAGGCGACCGTGTCGAGGACGACGACAGCCAGGCCGAGGATGACGGGGCCCAGGTTGATGGCTGCAGCCCCCGAGACAGGTCCAGCAGTCTCCGGGCTGGGTTGGGCAGCCCCCGGGCCGGGATCGACAGTCCCCGAGCCGGGTTCGCCAGCCCCCGGCCAGGTTGAGGCGCGCCCGGGATCTCCGGAATGAGGATGGACTCGGAGTCCGGGGACGGGTTGATGGACGGCTTGTGTAGGTGCTCGAGGGAGACGTTGGACAGGATGGACTGCCGGGACGAGGCGATCTTGGCGAGCGTGTCAGCGGCCTCATTTTCCACATGCGGAACATGGAGGAATTCACAGCCTACGGAAAAACCAGACAACTTTTGGACGAGGAAGCGATAGCTTGCCATGTTGGAGTCGCGGGCGTCCCACTCGCCAGAGCACTGGTGCACCACCAAATCCGAGTCGCCATAGCATAGTATGCGCTGGATACCGAGTTCCTTGGCAAGCCAGAGGCCATGCACAAGGGCTTCGTACTCGGCGACGTTGTTGGAGGCCGCGAAGTGGATCTGGAGTGCGTACCGAAGCCAGTCGCCCTTCGGGGAGGATAGCACGATGCCGGCCCATAGGCCGAGGCACATCTTGGAGCCGTTGAAGTGCATACGCCAGTGCGTCGAATCCGGCGGGGGTGGCAGGTACTGGGTCTCGGTCCAGTCAACGAGGAAGTCGGCCAGAGCTTGGGACTTGATCATTGTGCGGGGCTCGTAGATGATGGTGTGGCCGACTAGCTCGAGTGCCCACTTGGCAACCCAGCCAGAAGCGTCCCGGCACCCGATGATCTCGCTGAGGGGGGCCATGCTCACCATGGTAACAATGTGCTC
>NW_025255470.1:0-1892 GCF_018294505.1 Triticum aestivum
GGGGTCATATTTCAGGGCCCAATGTATGGTAGTAGCTGAATCATGGATCACAAACACAGAACTCAGTTCCTGAGGACGGCTACAATGAGACAACCCACCATGTACTCCTACATGGCCTCTCACCGACACCTTTTACCAAATCGTGTTCACACACTTAGCTCACACACAGTAGGACATGTTCACACACCTCTGATTCATTCCCGATGAATCAGACCTGACTCAACTCTAAGCAGTAGCAGGCATGACAAACAAGCATGAATGAGTAGGCACAACAGGGCTCAAACAACTCCTACTCATGCTAGTGGGTTTCGTCTATTTACTGTGGCAATGACAGGTCATGCAGAGGATAAAGGGGTTCAACTACCGCAGCATGTAACAGTTGAATCGGTGTTGTCCTAATGCAGTAAAAGAGAGCAGGAGCGAGAGAGTGGGATTGTATCGGAATGAACAAGGGGGTTTTGCTTGCCTGGCACTTCTGAAGATAACATTGAGTCTTCATCAGTGTCAACGATCACATCATCGGTATCACGTCTATCGAGAGGGGACAAATTCCGACAAATACAGAAAAACACGATCAATGCAATGCACAATATGATGCATGATCATGACATGGCAAAATGAATGTGTTTTGGGCTAATGCAACTAGCAACAGATTAAATGAAGTTGGTTTGAATATAAAATTCAAATTCAAACTCCATATGTGATTATTTAAATGCCCTTTAATTGATTTGTGCTAAACAGCAGCTATAATGTTGTTCTAACATGCATGAAAATGGTACAGATGGATTCCTTGAATTTTTCTGATAATTTTTCATATATAAATTATTTAATTTGGAGTTACGGTTGAATTTCTATGATTTTTAGAAGTTTTGGGCATTTTCTGGAATTAATAAATC
Organism: Triticum aestivum; assembly: GCF_018294505.1. NCBI lineage: Eukaryota > Viridiplantae > Streptophyta > Magnoliopsida > Poales > Poaceae > Triticum > Triticum aestivum. The sequence goes on from NW_025255470.1 coordinate 897, forward strand.
ATTTTCTAATTTATTTAATTCCAGAAATACTTTACTGCGTCAGCCTGACATCATCATGACGTCAGCAGGTCAACTGGGCGCCTCCAGTCAAACCTGACCAGTGGGGTCCACTGGTCAGTGACCCAGAGCTGTTTAGTGTCAAAGGCAGGTGGGGCCCTGCTGTCAGTGTCTATTAAACTAACTAATATTTAGTTAATACTAATCCTAGTCTAATTAGCCGGGCGGGGCCCGCAGGTCAGTGAGAGAGAGAGGGGGGGGGGTCAAACCCGGGTCAACTCGCCGGAGTTGACCCGCGGCTTGTCGCCGGCGACGCCAGCAACGGCGGAGGGCGTCGGAAACGCTGCTCCGGCCACGGTTTGATGCGCGGGTGGGTGCTACGAGTAGCTGGCGATGTGGCGCATCCAACGGTGGCGGTGTTTGGTGCTGGGGTGGCCGGAGTTAACGGCGGCGAGCTCTTTTGCGGCCGCCGGAGCTCGGGTAATCTCGGGGTGGCATTACAGAGCATGGGAGGAGGCGTTGTGGGTGTCTACGGGTTCATGCGATCGTGCTGAGCACGATGGTGGGCTCGGGAACGAGCTGCGGTGGCTGTGGCCATGGTCACGCCATGGCCGGCGGCGAGGAGCTCTCGGCCGTGGTGGGAGATGGGGCTAGGGGGCGAGAACGGAGGGGGCGAGCACAGGAGAAACAGCGGAGGCTCACAGCGGATCCATTCGAGGCGGGGACGAGGCCGGGGAGGGTCCGGAGCCGGCGAATCGGGCGTCGGCGACCGGCGGGTCCGACGAGGGGGAAAACATCGGGGCGGCGCTTCGGGGGCTCCTGGAGGGCGTGGCATCGGTGAGGTGGGTCGGGTACGGAGTGGCGGAGCTTGTGGGCTAGTCGGGGAATCGAGGGAGGCCCGGTGGCCGTAGTTATGGCGAGCGGCGGCGAGGGGCTCCGCTCGGTGAGGAGAACAGAGGAGGGGGAGAGTGTTCCGGGGAGAGGATGAGGACGCGGGAG
>NW_025255471.1:0-1892 GCF_018294505.1 Triticum aestivum
CGAGATTGCGATAGCAGTACCACGCGTACATAACTAGGCTCTGGAAATACCATGGGCATAAGGGGAGGGGCACAAACACGGCACGCCCAGAATGCGGCTCAACCGCACTAGGGGCTCCGGATTTTGCCATTTCTTCTTTTTTTATATACTTTCAGGACTCCACTATTCGGAAGGCCTGTCCGGCAATACAATGGCCGAACACACGATGCAATAGCCCTGGGGACAACAAGCCACGTCAAATGTCCAGGTGGTCTCTATAACGAGCTAAATACCTGTCTTACTTAAAGTCTCGCAGCTTGCCCCTGGAGGGGGAAATGTCAAATAATCCCACCTCTTGTTTATCGCACTACTTGTATCGTTCTGCTTTCATAGCAGCCTTTTAATGAACAATACATAGCTCTTGTCTATTATTGCATTCATTTTTCTTGTAAATATGTTCAGTCATGACATTATGCAACCGTACACTCTGGTACGGCCAATACACCAGGGGCTTAAGTACCCCATAATACGGTGTGAGAAGACCGAACACTCTCATGAGTGCGGCACCCCGAACTTATAGCATTATATGCATCGGCTCCGAATCATGTCTTCGGTCAATAGTTGGGTTTGCCTGGCTCCCATGTTTTGGTACCTTACGTTCCGCAATGTCGGCTAAGGTAGCGCTGGGAGAACTACTACGATTATGCCCCAGTTGAGCTGAGTTAACACCTCAGTAGAGAAAGCTAAAACTGACCGTCATGATAGGGCGAGAGACCGGTCGCTGTTTGAGAGGTTTTTCGAGTCCCTAAAGACTTATGCCACTTAGAGCGAGGAGCTGGATTTATCCGGCCTAGGCATGGATAGCACCCCGAACTCGGTCTTCCGAATACTAGGGGCTTCGCCGAAATTTAAAATTATAGAATTCTATGTCTAAGTGAGAGTGATAAAGCATTATAAGTCCGATGGCCTTGTTCGTTGTGCTGAGCGCCTCCCTAGATGGACCCAAAAATGGGAACAAGAGCGCTCAGGTTTATCCCGAACACCCCAGCACTCGTGGCATGGGGGTAGAAGCCGACGACTTGCATCTCTCAGATTTCATAAACGGCCGCAGAGAAGGTAATATTTTAAATTCAAAAGCGTTGCTTAGCGCATATGAACAAGTTTTCAGCGCACAGGATAAACACGAGCGAGTTTACTCAAAAATTACATCCCCGGTACATTCATTCGCTACAAGACGGGCACCCTTCAGGATGTCCTCATAATACATCTCGGGCCTGCGATGCTCCTTCCCCTCCGGTGGCCCCTCCTTCAGTAGCTTCTCAGCATCCAGCTTGCCCCAGTGCACTTTAGCACGGGCAAAAGCCCTACGGGCGCCCTCGATGCATACGGAGCGCTTGATGACTTCAAGCCATGGACAGGCATCCACCAGCCGCCGCACCAGCCCAAAATAGCTCAAAGGCATGGCCTCCCCAGGCCACAGCCGGCCTGTCAGGCCCTTCATGGCCTGTTCGGCTGCCTTATGAAGCTCGACCAGGTGCTTCAGCTGGTCGCTCAGGGGCACCAGGTGTACGGCCTCAGCATACTGGGACCAGAACACCATCTCGGTCGAGCTCCCTTCCTCGGCCCGGTAGAATGCGGCAGCGTCGGATACACTGCGGGGCAGATCTATGAATGCTCCTGGAGAGCTCCAGATTCGGGTAAGTAACATGTAATTTACTTTCACATGATTGCTTTGCATAAAGAATGCCTTACCCGCCGCAATCTTTTTCATCGCCTCAATCTCCTGGAGGGCTTTTTGGGCTTCGGCCTTGGCAGATTGGGCACTTTCAAGTGCTGAGGCAAGCTCGGACTCTCGAGTCTTCGAGTCAAGCTCTAACCTCTCATGTTTTTTCACGAGAGCATCGAGCTCTTGC
>NW_025255472.1:0-1892 GCF_018294505.1 Triticum aestivum
GGAGTCTCAGGGGAAATCGATCCTTGGTATCTTTGCCAAGGGAAAACTGCCGCTACACTACATCTCTACCTTCCACTTGGGGTAACCAACGAGGGGGCGAGAAGCCATCAGTCGGCAGGACCGGAGGGGTCAACAGGCCTTTCTTCAGCAATAAAATCCTCATCTTGCAGTGGCGGGTCGTTGGGTACGTCTTCACGAATAGCCGCTTCAAGATCTGGGGCGTTGTCCGGTTCAGGGGAAGTTTCTTCTTCGGCCGCTTTATCCAGGCAAGCCTTCTTGCTCGGCCTAGGCTTGGCCCTGAAAAGGCGTAATAATAGTCAAATACAGGATATGTTACATAGTGATACACCAGAAATGGTATGATAAGTATAGCTTACCCAAGCACCATTTTGAGTGGTGGCAGCTGAGTAGCCGATGACTCGCCAGAGGATGAATGGGAAGTGACCTGATAATCAGAGTCAGATGGATTAAGAGGTTGACGAAAACAGCCCGCTTTAGGACAAGCACTGACAAGCAAATTAGAGACCTCTGAACGGCATTTCCGAACCGGACTGTTCGGTAAACCGGCGGAGGTAACTACCTGGCCGCTGTGCCGAGTTGTGCGGCGAGCTTCATGCTGTTGGGTCTTCATAAGAAATTTGGGATCCAAGCAAGCAAGAGGATGAGAAAATTTAATTTTCCGGTTTGCCTGATGGATTTTTAGTGAAGGCAAAGGATTTGAATCAGAGGAGAGAATAGTTACCTCTACAACATCAGCATTACTGGCTTCGGCATCATCCTGATAAATATCATCATCAATAAGGCATGTGAAAAGTAAGCCAAGTGAATCAAGTTCTACCTCAAGGTCCGGGTTACCCACATCGTCATCAGCAGCCGGATCAGAAGATGCAGTGGTTTTCCTCTTATGAGCAGGCCTCTTAACGACTTTGGTCTTTGGCCGGATTGGTCTTTCTGGTTTGTCTGGTTTCTTGGGTTTCTCCTGAGGAAGCTTCTTGCTCCAAAACGGATCATCACCCTGATTAAGCAGCAACTGATATTAAAGAATATACAAAAATGGCAGTAATATATTTAATGAAAGGTACGGTCAAAATCTTACATATGGTGGTTTGCTGGTAGCACAGAAGGGAAGCAGGCCGGTTCGAGCACAGAGGTGCTCCGGTTCGTTCAACATTTTCTTCACAGCTTCTGTGACCTCGTCATCTGTGAGCTGGATGTTAACATGTCGGAGTGGGTCATTGACACTACCAGTGTACTCGCACATCAAACCGGAGCGCTGGCTGAGGGGCAGTATGCTCCATGATATCCAACAGCGTGCGAGATCAACTCCTATTAAACCGTTGGCCATGAAGGCTCTGAGCTGGGAGAGTTGAGGAGCATATTTACTTCTTTCCTTGGCAGTCAACCTTTGCGGAAAAGGGTGTGTATTGCTAAGCCGCTCCGGACGAAAGCCAGGCAAAGGATTTTCATTAGCAGGGGAGGTGTCTTTGCAATAGAACCATGTTTGATTCCACTCCTTGAGGTGACTGTGTAGTTTGGCGTGAGGGTAAGTGACCTCTTTTCTTTTCTGAATCGCCACACCACCCAATACCGTGTTGGAGCCATCAGTAAATTCTGTGCGGCGGTTTAGATGGAAGCAGTCTCTAAACAACTCAGTTGTGGGTTCCTCTTGAAAGTATACCTCACAGAGCACTTGGAAGTGACATATATTGGTAACAGAGTTGGGGCCAGTGTCTTGCGGACGGAGTTGAAAATTGGCTAAGACATCTTGATAGAATTTTGAACCGGGCGGGTTAAAACCCTGAGCTAAGTGATCTGCAAAAACTACAACCTCTCCTTCTTGAGGTGTGGGTGGACATTCTTTGCCAGGGACCCTCCAGTGGATAGTGTCTTTG
>NW_025255473.1:0-1892 GCF_018294505.1 Triticum aestivum
TTAGACAGTAAAAACAGCCTCATTGTGTTAGAGTTGTCTAGTTCTTTATTGACCATTTAATTTTAATTATTGAATTTGTGTCTGCTTGATTAATGGTGTTTTTAATCAAGAGTTGTCTTGTCAATTATTTTCTAATTAGCCATCTTGAACTCATACTGTGTTTGTGTCATTGGTCTAACACTTGATACAAAAAGCTTGTAGCCATAAAGTCTAATTGGTTTTAATAAAATCTTTTTGGTGGAAGTTGGTGCTTTGGGGTTTATATTGGTTTATTTTTGTCCCTGTGACGGTCACATAACAGAAGAAGAAGGTTTGTTGGAAGGCAAATTGTAGGCATGACTTCTTTTGTTTGTTCAATTTCTATCCGCCATTATAAGTAGAAGAAATGATCTCTTCATATAAATAATTCTTAGTTTCATGTTCTACTTGTTTTTTTAGTGAAAATGGTTTCCCCCTCAGCCCAACTTTTATTAAAAAGCAAAGGCAAACAACCAAACATACTCTTCATGTTGTACTTATTTCTGAATCATTTTAATAGGGTGGTTATTTTGATTTCATTTCAATATCCTTGTTAATCTTTTCAACCATATTTTCATTTGAGTGTCCTTTCTCATCTTGTATGTGCAAACCATAAATATTGGTTAATTGCCTCGCGTGACTCAGTTCAAGCAAGATCAGTTAAAACTTATAACATGGTGATGTAGTGATGCATCTACTGGACATGGAAGTAGGTTTCTGTCATGAATGATGGGACAACTGTGTGCAGGACATGTCTTTGATACAAAGACGAATCAATTCAAGCAAAGGTTAGGCCTGTGAGCGCTCTGCGAGCTGGATGAAGAGCTAGGTGGAGATATCCCCCTGGGCAAGCTCACTGAGGTAATTGGGCCCTTGGGATCAGCAACACGTATGTGCTTGCATGAACTACTTTATGATGTATATGCAGTGTCAGGTTTCACATGTTTCTATAATTTTAACTACATGAACATGCAACAGAGTTGTAGAAGTGGACCTTGTCTAATTATGTTTTATGACACTGCATTACGAGTTTGTTGTGGGCTGATTGCTACAAAAACATATTATTCATGCATGCTATTGTTAATCATGTTCTGTCTTGAGACATTACGTGGGTCACTTGACAGTTTCCCCCTTGGAGTGAATTCCAAGTACTATGCGAACTTAAAGTTAACTACTTACTTTCTCTGGAGTAATTTGATTATTTTATTGTACATTTAGTTCATGTTTCATTTGAGCACTCTAATTTTGTATGTATCTCACATTGTTAGCAAATTTACCGCAATGCTACGGGGCTTGAATTGTAGAATTGTGTATCTTGACACCGAATCCAAGTTCTCTTCATGGAGGTAGCTTAGTTTTAGCTTACTACTCCCAAGTGCCAAGATTGGCATTCAAGAAATACATGTAGTTATCAACCTTAATGATAAAATTGTAGGATGATTGGGATAGGACAGAAAAGCTTTTCTCAAATGTTCGCAAGAAGTTGGCATAAAACATTATTATAACTCATCTTGTACTTATCTATATGATTTAATGGCTAATCTTTCAGTTTTGCCCTTGTGTTTTCACATACATCAGTTTTGCTGTTGTTTTCACACCTTCTAATTATTCTGGGATCCACCGTCCGGCTAGCACGACACAAGGAGATGGTCCGCCATCGAGTGGACGGGAGTGTAGCAAGACTGCACGGCAAGGTGTGTCGTGTCCCTATCTAGCGGCACATGTGTGGTGGCCCTTCGAGCATGGTATAGTCCTCTTGCCACACTCCTCGTCTTCGCCTCCCCCCTTGTGGGCTTGGTCTGCACCCAGCCTCCGCAAACGTACTTTACTATGGTTCACAGAAATTAAGATAATGGATAAAGACTTTGGTTCAC
>NW_025255474.1:0-1892 GCF_018294505.1 Triticum aestivum
GATGCCACACATATATTCATTATCGCGAGATCTTCTGCCAAAGCCAACGCTTCTCTGCAAGCATAAGTCTCGAGCATCATCGGATCAGTAACTCCATGATAAACCACTGCTGATGATCCCAGGTAATTGCCATCCTGATCACGGCAAATTGCTGTCGCAGCTCCTCCACGCCGAGACCTGGCCACTGCCCCATCTGCATTCAATTTTACCGTACCACTCGGAGGTGGAAGCCACCTCTTCTGCACAACCGGCCCCCTTCGCTTTATTTCATGCACCTTCTTCTCATGAATCTGACCCAGCTCCTGTATATAATTATTCACAAGGATGTGGTCTGTTGTGAGCTCTGGAAAATTGACTCATATATAGCCTTCCTCCTTGCATACCAGATAGACCATAAAGTAATTACCATTCTCGTAAAACTTGCATGGTCCAGAGATTCGTTCAGTTGGAATAACCAAATCCTCGCGTTGGCTTCTAAGTTTTCTGACATTTTGGAGACAAGTACCTCATCAGATAGAGCCCAAACGCAGCGTGACATTGTGCATGACACCAGCGCATGCCTCCATGAGTCAACACAACCACATAGCGGGCATGTGGCCTGTACCGCCCTATGCAAAGTGTCCGTCATTCGTAGCGAATGATGAGCGAGCCTCCAAAGAAAAATCCTTACCTTCGACGACACCTGCAACTTCCATAGTGAGCTCCATGATCGTTCTTCTTGTTCGCCATTGGAAGAACCACTCCTTCCTTCGAGCCACTCCTCCCTTTGCAGCTTAGTTTTCTGAAGAAATTTGTAAGCCGAACTAACAGTGAAGTTGCCCTTCTTCTCCGGGTGCCATGCCCAGAAGTCTGATACACTGCGTGTACATACAGGGATCTTCAATGTGGCATTGGCATCAATAGGCAGGAAAACACTACATATCAAGTCCTCATTCCATGAAGCAGTCGCCGGGATCAGTAGCTCTGACACATACCTTGGAGGGTTTGCCACTAGCGATGTGATCGGTCGTGGTGTCATCTCCTTCGGTATCCAATTATGGGCCCAAATATCAGTTGTTTGTCCATTGCTGTAGTAGATCCCTTCCCTCCATAATAGCCCGCCAAATCTGAGATGATCGAGGCCCCAACTCAGCATCAAGTATAGTCCTGTCTGGGTAGTACACAACTTTTAGAATTCTAGCACTTAGGCTGGTTGGTTCCTAGAGGAGCCTCCATGCTTGTCTAGCAAGCAGGGCCAAATTAAAAATCTCAAGGCCCCTGAATCCAAGACCCCCCAAATGCTTTGGCCGAGTCATAACATCCCAAGAAACCCATGCTGGCTTGCGCTCACCTTGCTTACATCCCCACCAAATTTCCTGATAATAGACTTGATGTGATCACACAGTCCCCTTGGGAGTTTAAAGCAAGACATCGAAAAAACCGGGATGGATTGTGCTACTGATTTGATAAGAACATCCTTACCCCCTGCCAATAGGCATTTGCTCATCCATTCCTTCACCTTGTCCCACACCCTGTCACTCAAATACTTGAACGTACCCTTCTTTGAGTGGCCCACATCAGTTGGCATGCCCAAATATATGTCATTCAAAGACTCATTGTGAACTTGCAAATAACCCTTGACAGCAAATAATCCTTGACGGTCTGGCGCCCGCGCTTAAATGCCAACTGGTCGTGCACACTTTTCCTGATTTTAAAACACTGGTGGACAAGGCCATTACTCTGGAAAATGAGAGACGAAGTCTGGAAGATATCCGCAAGCGAAAAAGGGACCAGACTGATCACGCTCGCAATCACCGAAGCAAGACAGATTTTCAAAAGGGTGGGACACACAAATTCTCATCCAATGTCTCACGCCCAATCAAGAATTTTCATGCCAGGGACAAGGAATTCAC
>NW_025255475.1:0-1892 GCF_018294505.1 Triticum aestivum
GGGCGTTGTTTCCTAGGATTGAGCAGCAATCAAAGGAGTGAGAGCTTGAACTCTGTGCTACATACGCATCTTGAGGGTAAGATGTCGTTGTTTGAAATGCTAGAGCACTATGAGCGTTGCCTTGCGTCGCGACGGATTAACGAAGCTCTCCATGACGTCGAAGCCTTGCAGTCCGTTCCATTTACAGAGGAAAATGCTTCGCCGCTTGAGAAACACGCCGCAACAGTTTTCGCACCTAGGGTCTTTAAGATGGTCTTATGGAGCATAGATGCTGTCAGCAAATGTCAGATTAGAGAGATACTAGATGGATCAGAAGATTCCACTTATGTTGTGTCCAAGCAGGAAAGAATGGATAAAAAGTTTGGAGTGCGCATTGAAGAGCAAGGAGATCTTTTGCACAGGGTGAGTTGTTCTTGCCGTAAGCTGGAATGCGCAGGCACACCATGTTCCCACATTTTTTACATATTGGGGATTTTAAAACAAACAATTCTGCCCGGTTGTTGCGTTCCCACTAGGTGGACTATGAATGCAAAATGTGCATACGCACCTACCAGAAAAAACCAGATGTATGACTATTCGCTAAGCCTGCAGAGGTACCGCGAGTTGCGGAATTGTAGTCACGCCGCAAGTTTCCAGGCATGCCACTCTGATGAGGACTATCACCGTCTAAAGATGCTTTTGCAAGCACAACATCATGGCAAGCAATCAAGTTTTGAACTAGCTGACAGCAAGGAGTCAACTAATGCTCAGCATAACAGCATTAGGTTTGGCCCATTGATGCCGCACTCGCAGAAAGTTGATAAGGTTCTGGATCCCGTGCATGTGCCAGGACGAGGTGCACCGAAGAAAAGGTTGCAGGCAAAGACAAAGAAGTCAAGATCACAGAATATTTGTGGCTATTGCAAGAAACCAGGTCACAATCGACGTAAATGCGCTAAATTTCTAGAGGTACGAAATATGTTCATATTTTTTTTGCATGTGTTTTACTCATAATTGATGTCCATGTGATTTATTCTATTCTTCTGTGTAGGATCTCGAGCCTGAACTGTGATATCTACATACAGCATGAACCGACGATGAGCCAGAGAAAGTCGTGTGCCATTCAGCTTTGTGTGACGTGGTCTTTACATTCTATTTCATCGTGACAGTAATTTAGTGAAGTGCGGTTGTACTGCCATGTTACTGTATTAGTTCGACATCTTTCGTTTTCACTTTCTGTGTGTATCATGTGACGTCCAACTTTAAGAATGATGATGTATTTCGACAAATTGGGCACTATGATTCTTCACCCTTACTATGGTTGTCATGCATATTCATAATCATCATGCATATTCTTCATTTACAGAGCAATAATGACTGACGTATTTTTTAAATAAGCGGGGCCCACTGGGGTGTGCTTGGAAATCTTTGAAAAACCTCCATGCACGTTCATCTTCGCTGCATGCAAATCGGGCGGCAGCCGCTGTGCCAGTAGCTGTCAAGGCCTTGATGAATCACTATTCACATGCAGGTCCCCAACTCTTGCATGCAGGTCCCCTTGAGGCATAGACCGATGTTTTCAGCAGTCAGTCTAGAGGGCATTATAAATTCAAAAAAATACAAAAACTTGGAAACCTAGTTTTGTTTGTGGAAGAGATCATGTGTGCCAAAATTGAGGTGATTTGGAGGTGGTCAAAAAAATGCCCGCATTCCCGGAGGGACCATTTGGTCTAACTTAAGCCATTTTTTGAAAAAACGTGAATTTTTCCACCACCTCCAAATCATCCAAATTTTCTTGTACATGATCACCCACATGTGCAAAACATGTGTATGCAAGAAAATTTTGAAAAAAATTATTTTACAATGCCCCCTTGAGGCATAGACCGATGTTTTCAGCAGTCAGTCTAGAGGGC
>NW_025255476.1:0-678 GCF_018294505.1 Triticum aestivum
TTCCCACAATGTTGATTTATTTTGACCCAATTATTTTTCGCGGTCTCTATGAAAGCCCATAAAAGGCCCATCAACATAGAAGTACCTGGCCCAGATTGACCAAATGAAAAGGACTAAACCAAACCAAGAATACCTATTCCCTTTAATAGGAGGATAATTCCTTTTTTAATTTAGTAGCCCCAACACATTGAAGCCTATGGATCCTTCCTTTCAATATAGAAATCAACATAGAAGTACCTGACAAAGATTGACCAAACGAAAAGGACTAAACCAATCACAGAAAAGGACACAATCCTTCCTTTAGTTTGCTCATTCGCTTAATTAGTTACATCGAAGATCTAGACAGGAGGTCCTGTGTTCAATTCCCACAATGTTGATTTATTTTGACCCAATTATTTTTTGCGGTCTCTATGAAAGCCCATAAAAGGCCCATCAACATAGAAGTACCTGGCCCAGATTGACCAAACGAAAAGTACTAAACCAAACCAAGAATACCTATTCCCTTTAATAGGAGGATAATTCCTTTTTTTAATTTAGTAGCCCAAACACATTGAAGCCTATGGATCCTTCCTTTCAATATAGAAATCAACATAGAAGTACCTGGCCCAGATTGACCAAATGAAAAGGACTAAACCAAACCAAGAAAAGGATGCAATCCTTCCTTTAGTTTGCTCATTC
>NW_025255476.1:688-1351 GCF_018294505.1 Triticum aestivum
AAACCAAGAAAAGGAAACAATCCTTCCTTTAGTTTGCTCATTCGCTTAATTAGTTACATCGAAGATCTAGACAGGAGGTCATGTGTTCAATTCCCACAATGTTGATTTATTTTGACCCAATTATTTTTCATGGTCTCTATGAGAGCCCGTAAATGGCCCATCAACATAGAAGTACCTGGCCCAGATTGACCAAATGAAAAGGACTAAACCAAACCAAGAATACCTATTCCCTTTAATAGGAGGATAATTCCTTTTTTAATTTAGTAGCCCCAACACATTGAAGCCTATGGATCCTTCCTTTCAATATAGAAATCAACATAGAAGTACCTGGCCCAGATTGACCAAATGAAAAGGACTAAACCAAACCAAGAAAAGGACGCAATCCTTCCTTTAGTTTGCTCATTCGCTTAATTAGTTACATCGAAGATCTAGAGAGGAGGTCCTGTGTTCAATTCCCACAATGTTGATTTATTTTGACCCAATTATTTTTCGCGGTCTCTATGAAAGCCCATAAAAGGCCCATCAACATAGAAGTACCTGGCCCAGATTGACCAAATGAAAAGGACTAAACCAAACCAAGAATACCTATTCCCTTTAATAGGAGGATAATTCCTTTTTTAATTTAGTAGCCCCAACACATTGAAGCCTATGGATCCTTCCTTT
>NW_025255476.1:1361-1892 GCF_018294505.1 Triticum aestivum
TAAACCAATCACAGAAAAGGACACAATCCTTCCTTTAGTTTGCTCATTCGCTTAATTAGTTACATCGAAGATCTAGACAGGAGGTCCTGTGTTCAATTCCCACAATGTTGATTTATTTTGACCCTATTATTTTTTGCGGTCTCTATGAAAGCCCATAAAAGGCCCATCAACATAGAAGTACCTGGGCCAGATTGACCAAACGAAAAGTACTAAACCAAACCAAGAATACCTATTCCCTTTAATAGTAGGATAATTCCTTTTTTAATTTAGTAGCCCCAACACATTGAAGCCTATGGATCCTTCCTTTCAATATAGAAATCAACATAGAAGTACCTGACAAAGATTGACCAAACGAAAAGGACTAAACCAATCCAAGAAAAGGACGCAATCCTTCCTTTAGTTTGCTCATTCGCTTAATTAGTTACATCGAAGATCTAGACAGGAGGTCCTGTGTTCAATTCCCACAATGTTGATTTATTTTGACCCAATTATTTTTCGCGGTCTCTATGAAAGCCCATAAAAGGCCCATCA
>NW_025255477.1:0-1892 GCF_018294505.1 Triticum aestivum
TACACATTCAACCAATGTATATAAGCTATTCTTTTTGAACAATAATAGGTTAGAGCATACTCTCACACCGATTAGCTTACATTCAGCCTTTGCGCCATTGGCGCAACGGGTCATCTAGTAAAAGAAGAAAAGAAAGATTGTGTGGACAGCAACGGTAGGTCAGTGACTGTTGGATCTCCCCCACTAGCTTATACGAATCTAAGCTTGTCCCACAACAAAACTCCACAGCCATTAGTTGCTTTTGCACTAGCTCTAGCGCCCACAAGTACTGTATCGATCAGAGTCACATGCCTGGTCTTCTTCCCTGGTCGAGAGTCGCAGCATATTAACCTGCACACGCGCGTGGGTCTTTTCTGGTCTGCTAGATTCCCTACAGCATGGATAAATGGATCATTGAATTCGATGATGTGGATGAGCTTACCGTGCTCAGTTGGCAGTTGCTCTATCCAATCCATCACAACTGTACCGTCCATTCATCTATGCGCCCTTTGCCTAGCTCTTCATGTCCACCAAAACCCTCTCCAGCAATTCCTCCATGTACCAGCGCAGCAACTTGCTGCTGCTATTTCTCCCGCCGATCAATTCAGCCAGCATATATAGGGATGGCGCTTTCCTTGGTTCTCGATTCGATCCTTGATATAAGCGCACATGAGTAGAAAATTAAGCCAATTAATGGTTCTGTCATTGCCAAGGAGATTGAAAGCAACATCATCCTCGATGCTTTCCTCCACGCCATGGCCCTATATGACCTTGTACTTATATGATCCATCTGTCCATCCGTACATGCTTCCTCCCCTTTACCCATTTTATCTTCTTTTTCACCAAACGATGATGCATGGCTTTCACTCGCGATTGGCTGTTTCTCCAGACCATTGACGTGTTTCTCTTAAAGATCTAAGCCAAAAGTAAAAAGATAGAAAGTTCTAAAATACACGCAAAATATAAACACACCCTCTACATGCAGGTGGTCCACAAATGCCTTTTGGCCGAGAGTTTGAGTCAACCCCCACCCCTCGTCAAAGCTGTTTAGAGAAGGTGAGCAGTCAAATATGGAGAAGACTCCGCATTACAACTCTCAACTTGCTACTCGGTTTAAGATTCAAGCTTCATCTTCAAAACCGGTACACCACACCCCAAACTGACTACCTGGTTCAGAAATCAACCCCGCTCTAATTTTGACCAACTAAAGTAGTTTTGACTAATTGTTGACTGGATGATGCCACATCAGCTATGCAACACCAAGGAAAAAAGAGAAGAAAAAAATCCCATCTCTCTCTAGCCCATCAAGCACCACACCAGGCGGTAAAGGATGCTTGCTGAGACGCCAATAGCATGGCGTTGGCGACTGCGTCTGGCCACTCTAGTGGTTGCCTCCGCCAATGTGTGCATATCCAGTCGGTGATGTGCATCCTCTTAACCTTCATGTTCGACCTCGGCGGCCCGTGCATGAGATCTCTGTCGGTGGCCACACCTGCGTCAAGCTCATGGTCGAAAAGCAATGGTCTTGGTGCGGGTCCTTGAAGGCGCCCTAACCCGGCCCTCCTTCTCCTCCCCCTTACGAGTAGAAAGGTCAGGCTGCTGTCTGGGAGCCGCTTATCCAACTTAAAATGGAACTCACGATTGTCGGCGGAGGTGATCCCGAGGAGGTCTCTTGTGGAGATTGATTCCTCGGCTCCGGCCACAACTACCTTGAACCAAGAAATCCCCGGCAGCGGTGGCCATGGGATCCCGTAGATCCAACGACCTCTGCATCGCAGTGGACCTGGCAGGGCCGTGACCCACGTCCCTAAGAGTATACCTAACCATATAGAGTACCCTGGCAACATCGTGACCCTAGTGGTAGAAGAGGGTCACATCATGCATGGGCGTGTTGCTGTAGTCCAATTTCTCCC
>NW_025255478.1:0-1892 GCF_018294505.1 Triticum aestivum
TTCGTTATCGTCATCCTATTCCTAGGCTAGATGATATGCTTGATGAATTGAGTGGCTCTACAATATTCTCCAAAGTTGATTTGCGTAGTGGCTACCATCAAATTCGTATGAAATTGGGAGATGAATGGAAAACAGCATTTAAAACTAAGTTTGGATTATATGAGTGGTTAGTCATGCCTTTTGGGTTAACTAATGCACCTAGTACTTTCATGAGATTAATGAACGAAGTTTTACGTGCTTTCATTGGACGATTTGTGGTAGTTTACTTTGATGACATATTGATTTATAGCAGATCTTTGGAAGAACATTTGGAACATTTACGTGCTGTTTTTATTGCTCTACGTGATGCACGTTTGTTTGGTAACCTTGGGAAGTGCACCTTTTGCACCGACCGAGTATCTTTTCTTGGCTATGTTGTTACTCCACAGGGAATTGAAGTTGAGAAAGCCAAGATTGAAGCTATTGAGAGTTGGCCGCAGCCCAAAACGGTCACACACGTGAGGAGTTTTCTTGGCCTCGCTGGATTCTATAGGCGTTTTGTGAGAGATTTCAGCACCATTGTTGCACCTCTCAATGAGCTTACAAAGAAAGATGTGCCTTTTCTTTGGGGTAGCGCACAGGAAGAAGCCTTCTCCGTATTGAAAGATAAGTTGACACATGCTCCTTTACTCCAACTTCCTGATTTTAATAAGACTTTTGAGCTTGAATGTGATGCTAGTGGAATTGGATTAGGAGGTGTGTTATTACAAGATGGCAAACCTGTTGCATACTTTTCTGAAAAATTGAGTGGGCCTAGTCTGAATTATTCTACTTATGATAAAGAATTATATGCTCTTGTTCGGACTTTAGAAACATGGCAACATTATTTATGGCCCAAAGAATTTGTTATACATTCTGATCATGAATCTTTGAAACATATTAAAAGTCAAGGTAAACTGAATCGTAGACATGCTAAATGGGTTGAATTCATTGAGACTTTCCCTTATGTCATTAAACACAAGAAGGGAAAAGAAAATGTTATTGCTGATGCATTGTCTCGTCGCTATACTATGCTTTCACAACTTGACTTCAAAATATTTGGTTTGGAGACCATCAAAGATCAATATGTGCATGATGCTGATTTTAAAGATGTAATGCAGAATTGTAAAGAAGGAAGAATGTGGAACAAGTTTGTCGTTAACGATGGATTTGTGTTTCGTGCTAACAAGCTATGCATTCCAGCTAGCTCCGTTCGTCTTTTGTTGTTGCAGGAGGCGCATGGAGGAGGATTAATGGGACACTTTGGCGTGAAGGAGACGGAGGACGTACTTGCTACACATTTCTTTTGGCCAAAGATGAGACGGGATGTTGAGCGTTTTATTGCTCGATGCACTACATGTCAAAAAGCTAAGTCACGACTCAATCCTCATGGTTTATATATGCCTTTGCCTGTACCTAGTATTCCTTGGGAGGATATATCTATGGACTTTGTTTTAGGTTTACCTCGAACAAAGAAGGGGAGGGATAGCATATTTGTTGTCGTGGATAGATTCTCGAAAATGGCACACTTGATACCATGTCATAAAAGCGATGATGCTGTTAATATTGCTGATTTGTTCTTTCGTGAAATTATTCGCTTGCATGGTGTGCCAAATACTATTGTTTCAGATCGTGATACTAAATTTCTTAGCCACTTTTGGAGATGTTTATGGGCTAAGTTGGGGACTAAACTGCTTTTTAGTACTACTTGTCACCCCCAAACTGATGGACAAACTGAAGTAGTCAATAGAACGTTGTCTACTATGCTTAGGGCTGTTTTGAAGAATAATAAGAAAATGTGGGAGGAATGCTTGCCTCATATTGAATTTGCTTATAATCGTTCATTGCATTCTACTACTAAGATGTGCCCTTTT
>NW_025255479.1:0-1892 GCF_018294505.1 Triticum aestivum
GACCTAACACAACCGGGTGGAGAGGTCCACTGGTCAAAGCCCGTCCGTGCAAAGTCAAAGGGCTAGATCCCGTGGTCAAACGCTACAGGGTTAGGCGGGACGGGGGCCCTGGGGGGTAGCAATGCCACCGGAGCGTTGCACCGGGACCTCATACATGTGGGGTGGTGTGGTGGCATGTCCGAAGAGGCGGCACGCGTCTCCGGGTTGTGCCCCCCTCACGGACGGCGGTGACACGGTAGTAGACGTTCTGCGGTAACGATGCGGCGTGAATATTATTAAATACTTGGAGCGCGATAAAATCATGAGTTTTTTACACGACGTGGGCACATGTGTTGTATGACTGATGGTAATTTTTCATAATTGTTCGTGATGGAGAAGTATCTGAAGAATTCCCTCTACGAGATTTGCTCTTCGCATGTCTACGACTGTGGCCGGCGGCCTCCGGGGCCTAGCATGCTGCCAAATCTTGCGTATGCGGCCTCTCACAAGTCTGGAAGTGTTGTCGCGGGTGCAAACGCCCGACACGTGTCTCCGAGGTGTGCCCCCCTCACGGACGGCACCGCCGCCGACACCTAGAGGGGGGGAAACGGACGCGTCGGGTCTACACGGAGGGGATCTTGCTGTGGGTTTGGCCAGGATGTTGCTCCAAAGCGTTCCTATGGGCTGACCTAACACAACCCGGTGGATAGGTCCACTGCTCAAAGCCCGTCCGTGCAAAGTCAAAGGGCTAGATCCCATGGTCAAACGCTATAGGGTTAGATGGGACGGGGGCCCTGGGGGTAGCAATGCCACCCGAGTGTCGCACCGGGCCCTCATACATGCGGGGTGGTGTGCTGGCATGTTCGAAGAGGCGGCACGCGTCTCCGAGGTGTGCCCCCCCCCTCACGGACGGCGCCGCCGCTGGCACCTGGAGGGAGGAAACGGACGCGTCGGGTCTACACGGAGGGGATCTTGCTGTGGGTCTGGCACGGATGTTGCTCCAAAGTGTTCCTACGGGCAGACCTAACACAACCGGGTGGAGAGGTCCACTGGTCAAAGCCCGTCCGTGCAAAGTCAAAGGGCTAGATCCCGTGGTCAAACGCTACAGGGTTAGGCGGGACGGGGGCCCTGGGGGGTAGCAATGCCACCGGAGCGTCGCACTGGGACCTCATACATGCGGGATGGTGTGGTGGCATGTCCGAAGAGGCGGTACGCGTCTCCGGGTATGCCCCCCTCACGTACGGCGATGACACGGTAGTAGACGTTCTGCGGTAACGATGCGGCGTGAATATTATTAAATATTCGGAGCGCGATAAAATCATGAGTTTTTTACACGACGTCGGCACATGTGTTGTATGACTGATGGTAATTTTTCATAATTGTTCGTGATGGAGAAGTATCGGAACAATTCCCTCTACGCGGATTGCTCTTCGCGTGTCTACGACTGTGGCCGGCGGCCTCCGGGGGCTAGCATGCCACCAAATATTGCATAGGCGGCCTCTCACAAGTCTGGAAGTGTTGTGGCGGGTGCAAACGCTCAGCACGCGTCTCCGGGGTGTGCCCCCCCTCACGGACGGCGCCGCCGCCGGCACCTAGAGGGGGGGAAACGGACGCGTCGGGTCTACACGGAGGGGATCTTGCTGTGGGTTTGGCCCGGATGTTGCACCAAAGTGTTCCTATGGGCTGACCTAACACAACCGGGTGGATAGGTCCACTGCTCAAAGCCTGTCCATGCAAAGTCAAAGGGCTAGATCCCGTATACAAACGCTACAGGGTTAGACGGGACGGGGGCCCTGGGGGTAGCAATGCCACCCGAGCGTCCCACCGGGCCCTCATACATGCGCCATGGTGTGCTGGCATGTCCGAAGAGGCGTCACGCGTCTCCGAGGTGTGCCCCCCTCACGGACGGGGCT
>NW_025255480.1:0-1892 GCF_018294505.1 Triticum aestivum
TCTTGTAATAGGAATCACGACTTGCATGTCGATGAGTATGACAACCGGCAGGAGCCATAGGAGTTGTCTTTATTTATTTGTGACCTGCGTGTCAACTTAAACGTCATGTAATTACTTTACTTTATTGCTAACCGTTAGCCATAGTAGTAGAAGTAATAGTTGGCGAGGCAACTTCATGAAGACACGATGATGGAGATCATGATGATGGAGATCATGGTGTCATGCCGGTGACGATGATGATCATGGAGCCCCGAAGATGGAGATCAAAAGGAGCAAAGTGATGATGGCCATATCATGTCACTATTTGATTGCATGTGATGTTTATCATGTTTATACATCTTATTTGCTTAGAACGACGGTAGTAAATAAGATGATCCCTTACAACAATTTCAAGAAGTGTTCTCCCCTAACTGTGCACCGTTGCGACAGTTCGTGTTTCGAAGCACCACGTGATGATCGGGTGTTAGATTCTAACGTTCACATACAACGTGTGTAAGACAGATTTACACACGCGAAACACTTAGGGTTAACTTGACGAGCCTAGCATGTACAGACATGGCCTCGGAACACGGAGACCGAAAGGTCGAACATGAGTCGTATAGAAGATACGATCAACATGAAGATGTTCACCGATGATGACTAGTCCGTCTCACGTGATGATCGGACACGGCCTAGTTTGACTCGGATCATGTAATCACTTAGATGACTAGAGGGATGTCTATCTGAGTGGGAGTTCATAAGATGAACTTAATTATCCTGAACATAGTCAAAAGGTTTTTGCTAATTATGTCGTAGCTCATGCTATAGTTCTACTGTTTAGATATGTTCCTAGAGAAAAATTAGTTGAAAGTTGATAGTAGCAATTATGCGGACTAGGTCCGTAAACTGAGGATTGTCCTCATTGCTTCATAGAAGGCTTATGTCCTTAATGCACCGCTCAGTGTGCTGAACCTCGAACGTTGTATGTGGTTGTTGCGAACATCTGACATACACGTTTTGATAACTACGTGATAGTTCAGTTAAACGGTTTAGAGTTGAGGCACCAAAGACGTTTTTGAAACATCGCGAAACATATGAGATGTTTTGAGGGCTGAAATTGGGATTTCAGGCTCGTGCCCATGTCAAGAGGTATAAGACCTCCGATGACTTTCTTAACCTGCAAACTAAGGAGAAAAGCTCAATTGTTGAGCTTGTACTCAGATTGTCTGAGTACAACAATCATTTGAATCGAGTGGGAGTTGATCTTCCAGATAAGATAGTGATGGTTCTCCAAAGTCATTGCCACCAAGCTGTTAGAGCTTCGTGATGAACTATAACATATCAGGGATAGATATGATGATCCTTGAGGTATTCGCAATGTTTGACACCGCGAAAGTAGAAATCAAGAAGGAGCATCAATTGTTGATGGTTGGTGAAACCACTAGTTTCAAGAAGGGCAAGGGCAAGAAGGGATACTTCATGAAACGACAAATCAGCTGCTGCTCTAGTGAAGAAACCCAAGGTAAAACCCAAACCCGAGACTAAGTGCTTCTGTAATAAGGGGAACAACCACTAGAGCAGAATTACCCTAGATACTTGGTAGATAAGAAGGCTGGCAAGGTCGATAGAAGTATATTGCATATACATTGTGTTAATGTGTACTTTGCTAGTACTCCTAGTAGCACCAGGGTATTAGATACCGGTTCGGTTGCTAAGTGTTAGTAACTCGAAACAAAAGGCTACGGAATAAACGGAGACTAGCTAAAGGTGAGATGACGATATGTGTTGGAAGTTTTTCCAAGCTTGATATGATCAAGCATCGCACGCTCCCTCTACCAAAGAGATTGGTGTTAAACCTAAATAATTGTTATTTGGTGTTTGCGTTGAGCATAGACATGATTGGATTACGTCTA
>NW_025255481.1:0-1892 GCF_018294505.1 Triticum aestivum
AGAGAGAGAGAGAGAGAGAGAGAGAGAGAGAGAGACATCTAGCTAATCACTATGGAGTTGTAGGTCTATGGCAAACTACTCACACATCATCGGAGGTGCAACAAGGTCGATGTAGAAGCCCACTATGGTCAATCCCCCTCTGGCAGAATACAGACGGAGGCCTCCAGATGGTATCATGGAAGAAGAGAGGCTTGCAGCGGCGGAATAATTGTTTTGAGTCTCGCTCTGGTGGTTTTGGGATTGTAGTGAATTTATGGAAGTGGAATTAGGGCAAATGGAGCAACGAGGGCCCCATAAGCTCAGAGGGCGCGCCCCCTTGGGGGCATGCTGTGCGAGCTTGTGGGCCTCTCGGATATCTTCAGACCTCCTCCCGAAGCTTCTAGGGTCCCTTTTGGTCCAGAAAAATCACCGTAAAGTTTCATCATGTTCGGACTCCATTTGGTACTGTTTTTTCTGTGAAAGAATAAAATAGGCAAAAACAGGAACGGGCACTGGGCACTAGGTTAATAGGTTAGTTCCTGAAAATGATATAAAATTTCATATAAAGCATACTAAATTGATAATATAATAGCATGAAACAGTCAAAAATTATAGATACGTTGGATACTTATGAGTCTTCACTCTACAATAGGAATAATATTCCTTGTTCATTGGTATAGATGTTGTTCATGTTGTTGGGGTCGTATATGCCTGAACGATGTGTTGCGGGTCTTGGCGATTCACATATTCTCTCAGACCCCCGCCGACTACTCGCAGTCGACGGCGGTCTCGGGGACTACACCCAGTGGGTGCACTCAGCGTGCCCCCACCGGAGTAATCTCCACTCGGTACGGCCTGACCGGTCTGAGTGGCGAACAACAAACAAACAAGTTCTAAGGCTTCCGTCGACTACCAAAAAAATTGCTATAAGGTGAGTTTAACGCTCCTCCGTGGACCTGTTTTGAGCCTTCTTCTAGGACTCAAAGCATGAAACTCATAAGTTTGGATCTAGAACCGACTCGTATTGACGTTCCTCTGGGATAAGAATGGCATCTCTCCGAGAGAGCAGTCCATGCGTCAATCTCGTTGCCTGGATTTAATGACACATCCATACTCTGATCACAAGTTAACCTCTTCCGAGAGATGATCGAATGTCACCAAGTTGCTCCTCGCGGGCACTTACCCCAGATCAGTTGGGAAGCATAGTACCAGAATCCATTGAGATTTTGTTCAAACCTTGGTTGTCTGAAAGCACGATGATGGGTACCGAGTATTTCCGTAATCACTCGGGCCAAATTGTGTCTTTCACAAACTCGTTCTGCAAAACCGGAATTGATTCGGGGGCTAATGTTGGGGATACACATAACAGGTAGGCCCACGAAGGGTCGAAATATCATAAAGCATGGGGTCCACACAGCATGTGGGTCCAGGTAAATTTCATACAGACATACTATCCACTCGGATGACCATCAAGTCACTCGGACGACAACAACCACTCGGAGCATAGCACTCCACTCGACCAACTCATTCCACTCGGAGCACCTGATCTCACTCGGATATGCGAAGACCAGCAGTCGACAAGGCACTTGAAGCATCATCTTAGTAGTAGGCTGAGTTATGGCATTAACGCCCCCACTTTGTAACATAGGAGGTGAGGGGGTGGCGCACTCTATATAAGCCACCCACACCACTAGACTTGGGGGGCTCTTTCTTCCACCTCTCTCTCTCTTCGCCATTAGTCTCGGGACTTAGCTCAGGCATGGGATCCGTTCCCTTCTCTCATACATTGTAATCTCCGGATACATATACAGATAAAACAAAGCCTCTCCGGAGCACGAGACATAAGGTTGTTATCTCCACCGTGGAGGCCCGAACTCGCTAAAACCACAGTGTCACCCATTTGCATCTCGATA
>NW_025255482.1:0-1892 GCF_018294505.1 Triticum aestivum
TTAAGGAATGCTGTTTTGACGTCCATCTGCCATATCTCATAATCATAGTATGCGGCAATTGCTAACATGATTCGGACGGACTTTAGCTTCGCTACGGGAGAGAATGTCTCGTCGTAGTCAATCCCTTGAACCTGTCGATAACCCTTAGCGACAAGTCGAGCTTTATAGATGGTAACATTACCATCCGCGTCCGTCTTCTTCTTAAAGATCCATTTGTTTTCTATCGCTCGCCGATCATCGGGCAAGTCTGTCAAAGTCCATACTTTGTTTTCATACATGGATTCTATCTCGGATTTCATGGCTTCAAGCCATTTGTTGGAATCCGGGCCCGTCATTGCTTCTTCATAGTTCGAAGGTTCATTGTTGTCTAACAACATGATTTCCAGGACAGGGTTGCCGTACCACTCTAGTGCGGAACGTGTCCTTGTGGACTTACGAAGTTCAGCAGTAACTTGATCCGAAGTACCTTGATCATCATCATGGTTTTCCTCTTCAGTTGGTGTGGGCATCACAGGAATGGTTTCCTGTGCTGCGTCACTATCCCGCTCAAGAGGTAGTACTTCATCGAGTTCTACTTTCCTCCCACTTACTTCTTTCGAGAGAAACTCTTTCTCTAGAAAGCATCCGTTCTTGGCAACAAAGATCTTGCCTTCGGATCTTAAGTAGAAGGTATACCCTATAGTTTCCTTAGGGTATCCTATGAATACGCATTTTTCCGACTTTGGTTCGAGCTTTTCAGGTTGAAGTTTCTTGACATAAGCTTCGCATCCCCAAACTTTTAGAAACGACAGCTTAGGTTTCTTTCCAAACCATAATTCATACGGTGTCGTCTCAACGGATTTAGACGGTGCCCTATTTATAGTGAATGTAGCTGTCTCTAGAGCGTATCCCCAAAATGATAGCGGTAAATCGGTAAGAGACATCATAGACCGCACCATATCCAATAGAGTGCGATTACGACGTTCGGACACACCGTTTCGCTGAGGTGTTCCAGGCGGCGTGAGCTGTGAAACGATTCCACATTTCTTTAAGTGTGTACCAAATTCGTGACTTAAGTATTCTCCTCCACGATCTGATCGTAAGAATTTTATCTTTCGGTCACGTTGATTCTCCACCTCATTCTGAAATTCCTTGAACTTTTCAAAGGTCTCAGACTTGTGTTTCATTAAGTAGACATACCCATATCTACTCAAGTCATCTGTGAGAGTGAGAACATAACGATATCCTCCGCGAGCCTCAACGCTCATTGGACCGCACACATCGGTATGTATGATTTCCAACAAGTTGGTTGCTCACTCCATTGTTCCGGAGAACGGAGTCTTGGTCATTTTACCTAAGAGGCAGGGTTCGCATGTGTCAAATGATTCATAATCAAGAGACTCTAAAAGTCCATCAGTATGGAGCTTCTTCATGCGCTTGACACCAATGTGACCAAGGCGGCAGTGCCACAAGTATGTGGGACTATCGTTATCAACTTTAAATCTTTTGGCATCTACACTATGAACATGTGTAATATTACGCTCGAGATTCATTAAGAATAAACCATTGACCATCGGAGCATGACCATAAAACATATCTCTCATATAAATCGAACAACCATTATTCTCAGACTTAAATGAGTAGCCATCTCGTATTAAACGAGATCCAGATACAATGTTCATGCTCAAACTTGGCACTAAATAACAATTATTGAGGTTCAAAACTAATCCCGTAGGTAAATGTAGAGGCAGCGTGCCGACGGCGATCACATCGACTTTGGAACCATTCCCGACGCGCATCGTCACCTCGTCCTTTGCCAGTCTCCGTTTATTCCGCAGCTCCTGCTGTGAGTTACAAATATGAGCAACGGCACCGGTATCAAATACCCAGGAGTTACTACGATTACTGGTAAG
>NW_025255483.1:0-1892 GCF_018294505.1 Triticum aestivum
AATGTCTGGGTTGCACAACCGCTTGTCTCAGCTGGGAGTTAATCTCCCGGATGACGCGGTCATTGACAGAATCCTCCAGTCGCTTCCACCAAGCTACAAGAGCTTTGTGATGAACTACAATATGCAGGGGATGGAAAAGACCATTCCCGAGGTATATTCAATGCTGAAATCAGCGGAAGGGGAGATCAGAAAAGAACATCAAGTGTTGATGGTGAATAAAACCACCAAGTTCAAGAAGGGCAAGGGTAAGAAGAACTTCAAGAAGGACGGCAAGGGAGTTGCCGCGCCCGGTAAACCAGTTACTGGGAAGAAGTCAAAGAATGGACCCAAGCCCGGGACTGAGTGCTTTTATTGCAAGGGAAGTGGTCACTGGAAGCGGAACTGCCCCAAATATTTAGCGGACAAGAAGAAGGCCGGCAACACCCAAGGTATATGTGATATACAAGTAATTGATGTGTACCTTACCAGTACTCGTAGTAGCTCCTGGGTATTTGATGCCGGTGCGGTTTCTCATATTTGTAACTCAAAACAGGAACTACGGAATAAACGGAGACTGGCAAAGGACGAGGTGACGATGCGCGTCGGGAATGGTTCCAAGGTCGATGTGATCGCCGTCGGCACGCTACCTCTGCATCTACCCACGGGATTAGTTATAAACCTCAATAATTGTTATTTAGTGCCAGCTTTGAGCATGAACATTGTGTCTGGATCTCGTTTAATTCGAGATGGCTACTCATTTAAATCCGAGAATAATGGTTGTTCTATTTATTTGAGAGAGATGTTTTATGGTCATGCCCCGCTGGTCAATGGTTTATTTTTGATGAATCTCGAACGTGATGTTACACATGTTCATAGTGTGAATACCAAAAGATGTAAAGTTGATAACGATAGTCCCACATACTTGTGGCACTGCCGCCTTGGTCACATTGGTGTCAAGCGCATGAAGAAGCTCCATGCAGATGGACTTTTGGAGTCTCTTGATTACGAATCATTTGACACGTGCGAACCATGCCTCATGGGTAAGATGACCAAGACTCCGTTCTCCGGAACAATGGAGCGAGCAACCAACTTATTGGAAATCATACATACCGATGTGTGTGGTCCAATGAGTGTTGAGGCTCGCGGAGGATATTTCTCACTCTCACTGATGATTTAAGTAGATATGGATATGTCTACCTGATGAAACACAAGTCTGAAACCTTTGAAAAGTTCAAGGAATTTCAGAGTGAGGTTGAGAATCAACGTGACAGAAGAATAAAATTCCTACGATCAGATCGTGGTGGAGAATATTTAAGTCACGAATTTGGTACACACTTAAGGAAATGTGGAATAGTTTCACAACTCACGCCGCCTGGAACACCTAAGAGAAATGGTGTGTCCGAACGTCGTAATCGCACTCTATTGGATATGGTGCGATCTATGATGTCTCTTACCGATTTACCGCTCTCATTTTGGGGCTATGCTTTAGAGACTGCCGCATTCACTTTAAATAGGGCTCCGTCGAAATCCGTTGAAACGACACCGTATGAATTATGGTTTGGGAAGAAACCTAAGCTGTCGTTTCTAAAAGTTTGGGGATGCGATGCTTATGTCAAGAAACTTCAACCTGAAAAGCTCGAACCCAAATCGGAAAAATGCGTCTTCATAGGATACCCTAAGGAAACTATTGGGTATACCTTCTACCTCAGATCCGAAGGCAAGATCTTCGTTGCCAAGAACGGGTCCTTTCTGGAGAAGGAGTTTCTCTCGAAAGAATTGAGTGGGAGGAAAGTGGAACTTGATGAGGTGATAGTCACCCCTTCCGAACCGGAAAGTAGCGCAGCGCGGGAAAATGTTCCTGTGGTGCCTACACCGACTGGAGAGGAAGTTAATGATGATGATCATGAAGCTTC
>NW_025255484.1:0-1892 GCF_018294505.1 Triticum aestivum
GAGCACAAACTAGAGTAACCACTAGTAGAAAAACAGGGCTTTGGTCCAGGTCGGGTCATCCCGTTAGTCCCGGTTCAGTCCAGAACCGGGACCAATGGGGGCATTGGTCCCGTTTCGTGAGCCCAGGGGGCCGGCCGGGCCACGTGGGCCATTGGTCCGGTTCATCTGGACCTTTTGGTCCCGGTTGGTGGGATGAACCGGGACCAATGAGCCTCGCTCCTGGCCCACCACCATTGGTCCCGGTTGGTGGCTTGAACCGGGACTAAAGGCTCCCCTTTAGTCCCGGCTCATGTCACCAACCGGGACCAATGAGGTGCCTATATACCCCTCGCTCGCGAGCAGAGCACCCCAGTGCTCTGTTTTTCTCTGGCCGAGGGGGAGAGGGCTTGGTGGTGCTCTAGCTCACCTCCTATGCACACAAGGTGTTCGATGGAATGCCCGAGCCACACTACTTAAGCTTTCTCCTCTCCAAGCTCGACCTCCAAGCTCCATTTTCCATAATATTTGTCTAGGTTTAGCGGTCCATCACGCCCCGTCCCCGTCTTCACCGCGGTCGATCACCCGCGCTGAACTCATCGCCGGCACCACCATGGTGAGCCTCTTGTTCTCATCTTCTTTCTGAAAGGAAAAATATTCTTACTTGTATGTTTACATAGATACTTGTATTATTTTCTTACTTTTATTATTGCATCTTATATAGTGCGATGGTTTTGGTATCCGCCCCCGTCGGCCCTCGTCCTGTCTATGATTCGGATGTGGTATATATATTATCTTTGTAACTATTGGTTCATTTATTGTTTATGAAAATTATGCCGACCAACGTGACATAGATTTTATTTATGTAGGATGTATGTGAATCGGAAATGCCAACCGACCCTATTGTCGAGAGGTTAAATTTAGTTGAAGAAGAAAACAATTTGTTGAAGGAAAAAATAAAAAAAAATTGAGGAGGAGAAGATGATATTGGAGTTGCATGTTGCGGATGTCGTCGATGATCACAAGATCAAGATGGATGCAATGCGCTTGAAGATTAGAAAGATTAGAAAATATGTCATTCATACCGAGGCTTGGTATCATTATGCCGTTAGATCAATTGTTACTTTGGTTGCGATTATGATCGCATTTGTTTTCGCATTGAAACGTTTTACATAGTTTCAATGTATGGTTTATTTAATTAGATGCTCCGGAGAGCTATATGTTATTAGATGAGAACTATGTATGCACTTTGGTATTAATGTGATGATGAACTTCTATTAATTTGGACACTTAATTATATATAATGCACGCAGATGAACCGACAATGGATGTAATGCGATGATGTGCCCGATGATGATGATCTCCGCCGGGTCATTGTCGATGCAAGGACACAATGCGAAAGTCAAAAGGAAAAGCTGAAGTTCGATCGCATGTTAGAGGATCACAAAAAGGGTTATACCCCAATTGCGAAGATGGCAACACAAAACTCGGTACCGTACTGGAATTGCTGCAGTGGAAGGCAGAGAATGCTGTGGCTGACAAAGGATTTGAGAAGCTACTGAAAATATTGAAGAAGAAGCTTCCAAAGGATAACGAATTGCCCGACAGTACATACGCAACAAAGAAGGTCGTATGCCCTCTAGGATTGGAGGTGGAGAAGATACATGCATGCCCTAATGACTGCATCCTCTACCGCGGTGCATACAAGGATCTGAACGCATGCCCGGTATACGGTGCATTGCGGTATAAGATCAGCCGAGATGACCCTGGTGATGTTGACGGCGAGCCCCCCAGGAAGAGGGTTCCTGCGAAGGTGATGTGGTATGCTCCTATAATACCACGGTTGAAACGTCTGTTCAGAAACGAAGAGCATGCCAAGTTGATGCGATGGCACGGTGAGAACCGAAAGAAAGATG
>NW_025255485.1:0-1892 GCF_018294505.1 Triticum aestivum
ATAGGAGCCAACTAAAGCAGTTTAAGTGGGATGGGCCGGTTAGTCCCACTTTACCCCACCTCCACCTGCAGCGTGATAAACCGACCATCTTGCCCGTGGAGGCTTGAGAGAAGAGGTTGTTGCAGAAGACGATATTGCCGCCAACAATGTATATGGAGCCATGCCGACAGACAACACAAATAACGACCCTCGTCCGTGGATAACAACAGGGGCGGAAACTCGCATGCCCTTCGACAACGCCGCAACAAGCGTCGTTGAGGTGGGATTGGAGTTGAAGATATTTTTCTTGAGATGACACCGTCGGAGGAGGGAGAAGCGTCATCAAGACAAGAATCACATTCTATCCGCTCGCGCGTCGAAGTGACAGTTGGTTGAGTGCGAGGTGAAGACGTGAATATGTGGCGGCATAGTTGTGTGTCCGTCGGCGATGGCGGTGGGAGTGTGTTTGCTGCGCCGCAACGCCTTCTCTGTTCCTCTACGCACAAGAGAGAGAAAGGTTTGGTTGGTTAAGTGGGTTCGCAATGGGCAAATAGGGTTAGCCCACTTAAAAAAGTTCTGTCCAATAGGAGCCAACTAAAGCAGTTTAAGTGGGATGGGCCGGTTAGTCCCACTTTACCCCACCTCCACCTGCAGCGTGATAAACCGACCATCTTGCCCGTGGAGGCTTGAGAGAAGAGGTTGTTGCAGAAGACGATATTGCCGCCAACATTGTATATGGAGCCATGCCGACAGACAACACAAATAACGACCCTCGTCCGTGGATAAGAACAGGGGCGGAAACTCGCATGCCCTTCGACAACGCCGCAACAAGCTTCGTTGAGGTGGGATTGGAGTTGAAGATCTTTTGCTTGAGATGACACCGTCGGAGGAGGGAGAAGCGTCATCAAGACAAGAATCACATTCTATCCGCTCGCGCGTCGAAGTGACAGTTGGTTGAGTGCGAGGTGAAGACGTGAATATGTGGCGGCATAGTTGTGTGTCCGTCGGCGATGGCGGTGGGAGTGTGTTTGCCGCGCCGCAACGCCTTCTCTGTTCCTCTACGCACAAGAGAGAGAAAGGTTTGGTTGGTTAAGTGGGTTCGCAATGGGCTAATAGGGTTAGCCCACTTAAAAAAGTTCTGTCCGATAGGAGCCAACTAAAGCAGTTTAAGTGGGATGGGCCGGTTAGTCCCACTTTACCCCACCTCCACCTGCAGCGTGATAAACCGACCATCTTGCCCGTGGAGGCTTGAGAGAAGAGGTTGTTGCAGAAGACGATATTGCCGCCAACAATGTATATGGATCCATGCCGACAGACAACACAAATAACGACCCTCGTCCGTGGATAACAACAGGGGCGGAAACTCGCATGCCCTTCGACAACGCCGCAACAAGCGTCGTTGAGGTGGGATTGGAGTTGAAGATCTTTTGCTTGAGTTGACACCGTCGGAGGAGGGAGAAGCGTCATCAAGACAAGAATCACATTCTATCCGCTCGCGCGTCGAAGTGACAGTTGGTTGAGTGCGAGGTGAAGACGTGAATATGTGGCGGCATAGTTGTGTGTCCGTCGGCGATGGCGGTGGGAGTGTGTTTGCCGCGCCGCAACGCCTTCTCTGTTCCTCTACGCACAAGAGAGAGAAAGGTTTGGTTGGTTAAGTGGGTTCGCAATGGGCTAATAGGGTTAGCCCACTTAAAAAAGTTCTGTCCAATAGGAGCCAACTAAAGCAGTTTAAGTGGGATGGGCCGGTTAGTCCCACTTTACCCCACCTCCACCTGCAGCGTGATAAACCGACCATCTTGCCCGTGGAGGCTTGAGAGAAGAGGTTGTTGCAGAAGACGATATTGCCGCCAACAATGTATATGGAGCCATGCCGACAGACAACACAAATAACGACCCTCGTCCGTGGATAACAA
>NW_025255486.1:0-1892 GCF_018294505.1 Triticum aestivum
GCGCCAAGTGGCTGGCCTTGCGATGAGCTGGCTGGCTTGTTTACCTTCGACCCGCGTGGGCCCCGAGATAGCCCGCGGAGAGCTCTGGCGCTCCGTGTGCTCCCTGAACGAGCCCATTTAACATGTGATGAGAACCTCCTGAGAGGGCGCGGTGATGGCGGTCCGGCCTGTACGCATACTAGGCCTGGCCCAGCTCGCAAGGGGCTCACGAGGGGAGGCAGCTGAGGCAGAGTGGTAACTAGAACATGAGAGATTGCTCGAACGAGACTAAACACCCCTTCCCCGAACACACGCAAATCGCAAGCTCGAATCCAACTTAAATCCAAACGGGTGAAAAAGCGACAACCAAGGGGAAAAGCAAGAAAAGCAGAAAAAGCCGCGTCCGGCACCTAGTCTAGTCTTGGACGTCTTCTCACCAGCGCGGAGCTAAGTGCTGCCACTGGGCGTGGGAGGGAGCCCCAGGGCCTGAGGCCGGCGCTCCTG
The DNA here is from genome assembly GCF_018294505.1 of Triticum aestivum. Lineage (NCBI taxonomy): Eukaryota > Viridiplantae > Streptophyta > Magnoliopsida > Poales > Poaceae > Triticum > Triticum aestivum. The sequence continues at coordinate 484 of NW_025255486.1, forward strand.
AGACTCCGGGGCGTGTACAGCCCCACTCATTATTACGTGAGAGTGTCACGGGGCGGCGAGCTTCACAGGCACTAGGCCTTCTTCACAGGTATCGGCCTTGCTTCATATCGCCAGACGAGGGCCCCGCCTTGTGCCACACTCTAGTGCCATCGACGACGGCCGGAGACCGAGGACGCCGCCGACGGGGTAGAGCGGTCGCCAGCGGTTCCCCCGACGACCACGGGTCCTCTGCCGGGGGTAGGCCCTGAGGCACCTCACGGACAGAGGGCCTACCTCCTGAGGACGCCTTGCTCCGAACGCCGCGGTGGTGATGCCGGGTCTCGGCCCCTCTCCTGCAGCCCCCGGCGCCCTCCTCCCGAGGGGTAGGAAACTGTGGGATTGGGGCAGCCGTCCGCTGCGACGACCTGTACCTCCTGCAATCCATGGTTAGCGTATGCCTGCTCCTGAGGAATTAGCGGTACCCGATAATCGTTGCTTCCGGCGCGGTCGACGGGGCTTTCCCAGGGCTCCTGGAAGAGCTCAGCTTCGGGTGCCTCGTCCCCCCAGCTTGGGCCGAGGAGCGAGCCATGTTCGTCCTCTTGCGCGTGCCCTTCATCCATCATGTGGGGCACGTACTCTTCCGGGGCCGCCATCCCAAATGCTTCACCGTAGTGCCCCGTGTGCCACGCAGCCCTGCTTGAGGCGCCCTCCTGGGGGTGGTAGCGCGGTGGCCCACTGGGGCCGTGGGTTGTGGCGAGTCCTCCTTCGCTGGCCGGGGGCGGAGGCAGCGCCGCTGCTAGCCCGGTGCTGACGGCCTAGTTGGCGCTGGAGTGGCCTTGGAGTCCGCTTGGAGCTGGGAGGGCATGTGTGGGGCATCCGCGTGGCCTGCCCTGGACCTGAGGTGGCAGTTGGGTGCAGAAGGGGTGAGCCCCCGATGCGGCGAAGCCCAGGAGCTCTGCCACCCGCTCCAACAGCACGTCGCGGCTGCCCTCCAGCAGCTTGCATTGTAGTAGCTCTCGGGCCACCGTGAGCACGGCCCTTGAGTTCGCCTGCTCCCGTCGGGTGTACGGCGCCATGGCCGCGGCGTGGTTCGAGGCCCTCGCCGCCGACCGCGCCTGCCGCGGCGTGAGAGCATCGTTGCCTGACCGCGTCGCCCGCGGCCCGCAGCGCCCTGCAGACCGCGAGCTGCCTGGGGCATGGGGTCGCCCGGGGCAAGCGGCTCTGCGTAGGCGGGCCAGGCCGCCCAGGAATCAGGGTTGCCCGCTGGGTTGCCGGACATGATGATGACGATGCGACGGGGCGCGAAGCAGCAGAAGGCGGATTCCGGCGCACCCCTACCTGGAGCGCCAAATGTCGGATTTCGGGTTCCGGCAGACCCTCTAGGATCAAACTCTGGGGTGCACGCGGAGATCTCACCCCCTACCTACCTG
>NW_025255487.1:0-1892 GCF_018294505.1 Triticum aestivum
TTTTCGTAGTTTAGATCGAGTCTGTTCTTCATACCTACAGTCCACGAAAAAGCCACAAAAAAAATTAGGGTTAGTTCATCATATCCGAACCAATCTGAGCCTTTGCATAATCTTTTTAGGGTTTTTGCTTTGTTGAATTTGCGGTTGCATCGTCGTGTCAAGTTGCTGGTCTTAGAGTCTAGTCTTTTAGAGTTTCGAGTTCTGGTCATAAGTTGTCACGCCGCCGCCGCACCATCATCATCGCCTTGCCATCTACCACCATTGCTTATCCGCCACCGCTTTGAATCCGTATCCATATACCACGACCGCTACCATATACCACCACCGCTGCCATATACTACCGCCATATATCCACCACCAATCCGAGTTCTTTTCATATTCGGTTTGTTTTAGAGATCCATATATTTTCTGTTTCGTGTTTCCTTGCCTGAGTAGGTCTCGGAAAAAAAAAGAGTCTGGAGACCCCCGGGCAGTTTTTAGGCCAAAATTTCGGCAACCAAAAATATTTTTTCCCTATCCTATTTTTAGGCCCCGGGTAGTGTTTTGAGACACTCGCCATCATAGTGATTTTTTGTCGCACTTTTTCGTCGTCGCTGCCCTGATTTCCGAAAAAAAAAATAGTCACACAAATTTTGTGCCCATCCTGTCAGTTTGACCTGGGAAGAGTTTTGAGACACTCGCCATTATAGTGATTTTTCACAAAAAAAAAGAGGAGCGCAAAAAAAAAGAGCGCAAAAAAAAGAGCGAAAAAAAAATTCCAGAGTGTGCTTTCCCCTTGTTTACGTGCAGCGCCGTGATTTTGTTAGTGTTCTAGGCTCGCGTCTCTAGCACGGTCTAGCCTAGGACCAGCACAGTACCGTCGTTGAGCGTTTATTCAACTTTGCATCTCTGAATTGATTATTGCTTACCATTTTGCTACCATATTATAAGCCTTCCCAGCTCCACATAAGTCTACATCGTGCGTTTGACTCTCCCTGGTAATCGCTATATCCAAGCTTTGAGAGTTTTTGACTACAACAGTTGCCGATCACCACCTGCTGCTGGGTAAGAACTGGTAAGAATTTGAGATTCGCTTGAAGGTTTTGTGACACACCACCATCACCACCACTTCTAGTAGTCTGCAGGATCATATTCTTTTGTGTTTCTATTGCTGCTAACCATGGCAGGTTCACAAGCCGATGAGACTGATTGGGAGAACATGACGAACAAGGAGTTGCATGATAAATTTCAGCAAATGATGAGTGGCCAGGTGGGAGATGTGCTAAACAGATTTGAAGAGGCTATGGAGAAGATAGATGCCGTGGAGAAGTCGTTTGAGACAAAGCTGGATAACAAGTTTACTGAATTACTCAAGCGTCTTCCCCAACCACCACCGGCTGCACATGTCGCACCTCTACAACAACAACAACCACATCTCCAACGCCGCCTTCCGAATCAAGTGGGACGGGCACAGCGCGTTCCATTTGAGATTGGTCAAAATTCGGGTGCTGCTGCCCCTACTGTTGATGCTTCTTTGGCTCCTGCTCCTGCGGCGGCTGAGGAGGATGACGATTATGCGGGCGATTATGAGGATGAGGTTGATCAAAATCAGAACTACGTGCAGCCACCAGCACCACCACCAGCAGGTCGACCTCAGGTATATATTCGCAACGGTAGGCCGGCACCACCACCTCAGGTACGAGATCATGACCATCTCCCTAAACTGAAATTGAATATTCCACCATTTGAGGGTAGATATGTTCCTGATATATATCTTACTTGGGAGTTAGAAACTGAACAACGATTTACATGTTTACAATATCCTGAGGAGAGACGTGTTCCTGCTGCTGTTTGTGCTTTCACTAGCTTTGCATGTGTTTGGTGGTCTGAACATTGTAGATTATATCCTGTTC
>NW_025255488.1:0-1892 GCF_018294505.1 Triticum aestivum
GGGCTCCGGAAACCCAAGGGAAAAAGGGGCTAGGTGGCAAATGGTAAAACCAATGTTGGGCATTGCTGGAAAAGCTTTAATCAAGGCGAACTATCAAGGGGTTCCCATTATAGCCCAACCGCGTAAGGGACGCACAATCCGGGAACATAACACCGATATGACGGAAACTAGGGCGGCAAGAGTGGAACAAAACACTAGGCGAGAGGCCGAGCCTTCCACCCTTTACCAAGTATATAGATGCATTAAGATAACATAGCAATATAATGATATCCCAACAAGTAAATAGATGTTCCAACAAGGAACGGCTCCAATCTTCACCTGCAACTAACAACGCTATAAGAAGGGCTGAGCAAAGCGGTAACATAGCCAATCAACGGTTTGCTAGGACAATGGTGGGTTAGAGGTTCAACATGGCAATTGGGAGGCTGACAAGCAAAAGGTAGGCATCGTAGCAGTGGCAAAGCAAAAGAGCGAGCAGACTAGCATAGCAAAGATAGTAGTGATTTCGAGGGTATGATCATCTTGCCTGCACAGTTGTCAGAGTTGACTGGATCCTCACAAGCAAACTCAACGGGCTCCTCGGTAGAGAACTCGTCTCCCGGCTCTACCCAACAAGACAAACAAGCAACAAGGATACAATCAACCACGGGCAAGACCAAGCAATATGATGAAATGACGATATGCTATGCGGGATGCGATGCGGGATGCAAAATGCAAGATATGACAGGAAATGCATGAACCTGGCATCAACTTGGAAAACCAAGTGTGCCGCTGGATAGAGGGGATGAAATCGCTTGAAAACGATATAAAGATCATAGGAATCGGGGCTACGGTTTAGAAATGGCAAGCGTTTTAAGATATGACACCGGTCTGCGATTTACAGCAAGTAGGCATCTAAATGCAACGAAATGAACATGCTACAGCCACCAAACATGAAAACAAAATACATGGCAGTGAAGTACACAAGATGGTTGACAAAACACTAGCACTGAGCCATAGGCAAATTCATCCATTAAGAGGTTCAAACAAGCATGGCTAAAACGCAAATGCAAAACAGATTTCAGACTTAGTGAAATTAACACTAGTCTGAAATTTCAGATCACGATGCTCTCTTCGGAGCAGCAAAACAACATGATAGAAAACCTGAACATGACAAGTAAGAACATGGCATGGAGCTACTCAACAAGCTTAACAAAACACCCAAAGTGACCTGGGGCCAAAAGGGTTCAAAAAATACTCTACCGAGCTCACGAACATCGCTCGAACACAATCAGTTTTCAGACTTAGTGAAAACTGAGACATGCTGAAATTTAACTCACGAAGGCATGTAAACGAGCTCGATGCACTCACTACGGTGCAAGTCCTGGCAAGGAAAGCATATAACCAGCAAGAAGGCACAAAGTGCTAGCTACACATGGCAAGAACGAAGGCATAGCATGCATGGAACACTAACGGTAGCATCGGCGAAATCGCAAACAAGTTGACGATCTGCCCAGATTAACAACGAAGCAAAAGTTGAGCTCGAATGAGTCAACCTAGAGCACTCCACAAATGTCAACAAAGACATGGATGGATAGAGCATAACTTAAATATCAAAACTCCCTTACTGATCATCCTCAAAAGAGGCACGGATCACTAGGAAACAAGCTGGACATATAGCATCATGAACTAAAATATCCCAGACTTAGTGAAAATCACTAAGTCCCTGAAATCTGCAATCTCAGGTACCTCTCTTCGCAAGCTTGCACAAGACAACACACACATCCTAAAAATGCATGGGTGGCACCTCTGGAAAGAAGACAAAATGCTTCACAATACATCCCAAAGGGGCACAGGCATATCATGCACGGATTAAATATAGCAAAAATGACAAAAGTGCAAGATGAACTAAC
>NW_025255489.1:0-1892 GCF_018294505.1 Triticum aestivum
ATAAGGATTATGAATTCTCTGTTGATCCTGATATAATTACTTTGGTTGAATCTGATCCTTTTTATGCTTATGAATCTAAAACTGTTGTGGCACATCTTACTAAATTAAATGATATCCTTAAAATATTTCTGTTCTCATTAAAGGGTGATGCTAAGATATGGTTTAATTCTCTTGATCTTGGTTGTGTGCGTAGTCCCCAGGATATGATTTATTACTTCTCTGCTAAATATTTCCCTGCTCATAAGAAACAAGCTGCCTTAAAGGAAATATACAACTTTGTGCAAATTGAAGAAGAGAGTCTCCCACAAGCTTGGGGGAGGCTTCTCAAGTTACTTAATGCTTTGCCTGATCATCCTATTAAGAAAAATGAAATACTTGATATCTTTTATAATGGACTAACTGATGCTTCCAGAGATTACCTGGATAGTTGTGCTGGTTCTCTTTTCAGGGAAAGAACACCAGATGAAGCTAAAATTCTATTGAATAATATGTTGAAAAATGAAAATAATTGGGCACCTCCTGAGCCAGCTCCTGAGGCAGCTTCTGCTCCAATTACTGAGCCTATTCCTAAACTAACTCCGAAGAAGAGAGGTGTTATGTTTCTCAGTCCTGAAGATATGCAAGAGGCAAAGAAATCTATGAAAGAAAAAGGTATTAAAGATGAAGATGTTAAGAATTTACCTCCTATTGAAGAAATACATGGTCTTAATCTACCGCATGTTGAAGAAACATATGACCTTAATCCATTACCTATTGAAGAACCTCCTGGTCTTGATAACCCGACACAGGTAGTAAAGGTAAATTATCTCTAAGATTTGATGAAGGTGATATTCCGCACTATAAGTCTGCTAGGCAATGCTTTGATGAGTTTGATAATTTTATTGTCAAACAAGAAAATTTCAATGCTTATTTTTGTTGGGGAACATTGCAGAAAATTAAAATTTTTCCTACGGTTTCACCAAGATCCATCTATGAGTTCATCTAAGCAACGAGTCTAGGGAGAGAGTTTGCATCTACATACCACTTGTAGATCGCGTGCGGAAGCTTGCAAGGTGATGATGTAGTCGTACTCGACGTGATCCAAATCACCGATGACCAGCGCCGAACGGACGGCACCTCCGCGTTCAACACACGTACGGGACGGGAGACGTCTCCTCCTTCTTGATCCAGCAAGGGGGAAGGAGAGGTTGATGAAGATCCAGCAGCACGACGGCGTGGTGGTGGATGCAGGGTGTCACAGCAGCAGGGCTTCGCCGAGACTACGAGGGAGAGACGTAACGGGGGGAGATGGAGGCGCCAGGGGCTGGTGTATGAAGTCCCTCCTCTCCCCCACTATATATAGGGGTGCCAAGGGGGGGGCGCCGGCCCTAGTAGATGAGATCTACTAGGGGGGGCGGCGGCCTAGGGGAGGTTTCCCTCCCCCCCAAGGCACCTAGGGGTGCCTTCCACCACTAGGACTCCTCCTAGGGGGAAACCCTAGGCGCATGGGCCTATAGAGGCTGGTGCCCTTGGCCCATGAAGGCCAAGGCGCACCCCCTACAGCCCATGTGGCCCCCCGGGACAGGTGGCCCCACCCGGTGGACCCCCGGGACCCTTCCGGTGGTCCCGGTACAATACCGATAACCCCGAAACTTGTCCCGATGCCCGAAATAGCACTTCCTATATATAATTCTTTACCTCTGGACCATTCCGGAACTCCTTGTGACGTCCGGGATCTCATCCGGGACTCCGAACAACATTCGGGTTTCTGCATATACATATCTTCATAACCCTAGCGTCACCGAACCTTAAGTGTGTAGACCCTACGGGTTCGGGAGACATGCAGACATGACCGAGACGCTCTCAGTCAATAACCATCAGCGGGATCTGGATACCCATGATGGCTCCCACAT
>NW_025255490.1:0-1892 GCF_018294505.1 Triticum aestivum
TTCGACACACCCAGTGGGTGACTAATATAAATTCCGGAAAAGAAAAGTTTTTGGTAGCATATCCAACAGAACAAACAGCGGTCGACTGACCTGGACATTGCTTTGGAGGGCAGAACTGGCATCATAAGCTGCCTGGCTCGCGTCCCGGATGGTCTTCAGCTGCTCCATCATGAGTCCCGCCTGGCGTATTGCCTCCTTCGCTGCGCCAGCTTGGTCCTCTGGGACGTGGTGCGTCGTAAAGAGGGAGGGCTGCTGAGCACTCGTCAGTGGATTTGCGAAGGACACCGTGTGTCGAGTGGTGTTCCCTTCCTCCACAGTCAGAATCTCAGGCGCCGTCACATCCTGAGGTACCTTACTGGCGGACGCTTTCCGACTCCTCCTGCGTGTCAGTGGTTCTTCATCCTCGTCGTCGTCAGGGAGATTGATAACAGTGTTGGGTGGAGCTGCGGAGAAGGATCAGGATCAGAGATCGCGAGTCAGTCAACTAAGAACGGTGTTAAGAACACAGTACCTGGATTCGAAGTTGCTGCATCCTCCATCTCGTGGTCATCAGCCCGGGCCGAGGTCTCAGAAGTAGCAGCACTGCAACTCCAAAGGATCAGTCGACTAACTTCAGCGTCGACCAGAGATAAAGTTCGCACAGAATAAGAAAATATGAGCAGCACAATTACCCTGATATGGTGGGGATGGACACCTTCATCTTCGGCAGGAGCTTGGTCGGCTTTGGCGGAGCCCCCCTAGGCTGCTTCGGCGCCTTTTCAGTCGGCGCTGGAGAAGTGGTCCTAGGGCGCTTGGTCGACTGCGTCGCAACCCCCTTGCCACGTTCAGTCGAAGGGTCGTGGACGAGCTTCGACCGCCTTTCCGAGCGCGGTGGCACGACCTCCTCCTCTTCCTCCTCGTCTTCGGCATCGCCGTCGTCATCATCATCGTCGTCGTCGTCCCCTGCAACGTCCGAGTCCCATTCCTCCTCGTCCTGGCTCTCGCCCCCACTCGCCTCACCCTCCTCAGTCGGAGTTTGTGCCCCATTGGGCATCGAGTACAGCTCGGTGAGGGCCTAGCAGATATCAAGACAATGATCAGTCGACCAGTCGGCAGAGTAAACAGAGATGAATGCGACAAGAATGCAGTGGAGAGCAGGGCAAGTGTACCTTATCTGGATCACTGTTGTGGTCGAGTGGAGGAATCCTTCTGGCTCCGCGTGGGTTGTCCTTGTTTCCGGTGACGGCTACCATCCATCTTTCCAAAGTGACATCGTCGACTGCTTCTGGATGGACTCTAGTCTCGTCTTCGGTCCCACAGTACAACCACATGCAGTGGCTCCGGAACTGGAGAGGCTGGATGCGACGCCTGAGGAAAACCTCCAGGAGGTCCATGCCCGTCACTCCCTCCCGAACCAACTACACCACGCGCTCCATCAACATCTTCACGTCAGCTTTCTCCTCCGGAATCAGCTTCAGAGGGGAAGGCTTGCTCACTCGGTCCATGGTGAACGGAGGGAGTCCACTCGACTGCCCTGGCGTCGACTGGACCTGGCAGTAGAACCAAGTCGACTGCCAGCCTCTGACGGACTCGGGAAAGGTCATGGGCGGGAAGGTGCTCTTATTCCTCACCTGAATCCCCAGGCCTCCGCACATTTGGACGACTCGGGTTCTCTCATCACCTGGGCTCGCCTTCTTCACGGTCTGAGATCGACACGTGAATATATGTTTGAACAAACCCCAGTGCGGTCGACAGCCCAAGAAACCCTCACACATGGACACGAACGCGGCAAGATAGGCAATGGAGTTTGGGGTAAAGTGGTGGAGCTGCGCTCCGAAGAAGTTCAAAAAGCCACGAAAGAAAACACTCGGTGGCAAGGAAAACCCGCGATCAACATGGGTGGCCAAAAGCAC
>NW_025255491.1:0-1892 GCF_018294505.1 Triticum aestivum
ATAAGGATTATGAATTCTCTGTTGATCCTGATATAATTACTTTGGTTGAATCTGATCCTTTTTATGCTTATGAATCTAAAACTGTTGTGGCACATCTTACTAAATTAAATGATATCCTTAAAATATTTCTGTTCTCATTAAAGGGTGATGCTAAGATATGGTTTAATTCTCTTGATCTTGGTTGTGTGCGTAGTCCCCAGGATATGATTTATTACTTCTCTGCTAAATATTTCCCTGCTCATAAGAAACAAGCTGCCTTAAAGGAAATATACAACTTTGTGCAAATTGAAGAAGAGAGTCTCCCACAAGCTTGGGGGAGGCTTCTCAAGTTACTTAATGCTTTGCCTGATCATCCTATTAAGAAAAATGAAATACTTGATATCTTTTATAATGGACTAACTGATGCTTCCAGAGATTACCTGGATAGTTGTGCTGGTTCTCTTTTCAGGGAAAGAACACCAGATGAAGCTAAAATTCTATTGAATAATATGTTGAAAAATGAAAATAATTGGGCACCTCCTGAGCCAGCTCCTGAGGCAGCTTCTGCTCCAATTACTGAGCCTATTCCTTAACTAACTCCGAAGAAGAGAGGTGTTATGTTTCTCAGTCCTGAAGATATGCAAGAGGCAAAGAAATCTATGAAAGAAAAAGGTATTAAAGATGAAGATGTTAAGAATTTACCTCCTATTGAAGAAATACATGGTCTTAATCTACCGCATGTTGAAGAAACATATGACCTTAATCCATTACCTATTGAAGAACCTCCTGGTCTTGATAACCCGACACAGGTAGTAAAGGTAAATTATCTCTAAGATTTGATGAAGGTGATATTCCGCACTATAAGTCTGCTAGGCAATGCTTTGATGAGTTTGATAATTTTATTGTCAAACAAGAAAATTTCAATGCTTATTTTTGTTGGGGAACGTTGCAGAAAATTAAAATTTTTCCTACGGTTTCACCAAGATCCATCTATGAGTTCATCTAAGCAACGAGTCTAGGGAGAGAGTTTGCATCTACATACCACTTGTAGATCGCGTGCGGAAGCTTGCAAGGTGATGATGTAGTCGTACTCGACGTGATCCAAATCACCGATGACCAGCGCCGAACGGACGGCACCTCCGCGTTCAACACACGTACAGGACGGGAGACGTCTCCTCCTTCTTGATCCAGCAAGGGGGAAGGAGAGGTTGATGAAGATCCAGCAGCACGACGGCGTGGTGGTGGATGCAGGGCGTCACAGCAGCAGGGCTTCGCCGAGACTACGAGGGAGAGACGTAACGGGGGGAGATGGAGGCGCCAGGGGCTGGTGTATGAAGTCCCTCCTCTCCCCCACTATATATAGGGGTGCCAAGGGGGGGGCACCGGCCCTAGTAGATGAGATCTACTAGGGGGGGCGGCGGCCTAGGGGAGGTTTCCCTCCCCCCCAAGGCACCTAGGGGTGCCTTCCACCACTAGGACTCCTCCTAGGGGGAAACCCTAGGCGCATGGGCCTATAGAGGCTGGTGCCCTTGGCCCATGAAGGCCAAGGCGCACCCCCTACAGCCCATGTGGCCCCCCGGGACAGGTGGCCCCACCCGGTGGACCCCCGGGACCCTTCCGGTGGTCCCGGTACAATACCGATAACCCCGAAACTTGTCCCGATGCCCGAAATAGCACTTCCTATATATAATTCTTTACCTCTGGACCATTCCGGAACTCCTTGTGACGTCCGGGATCTCATCCGGGACTCCGAACAACATTCGGGTTTCTGCATATACATATCTTCATAACCCTAGCGTCACCGAACCTTAAGTGTGTAGACCCTACGGGTTCGGGAGACATGCAGACATGACCGAGACGCTCTCAGTCAATAACCATCAGCGGGATCTGGATACCCATGATGGCTCCCACAT
>NW_025255492.1:0-1892 GCF_018294505.1 Triticum aestivum
AAAAAAAACATGGTAAAACAGTTAGTACCATCCTATAGTTGACAAATGTCTTCTTCATCGTGCAAACAAAGATCTTACTGTTATTTTTTGCTAGTTTCTTTATCCTAACAACTTTTCCGAGCTTCTTTGCTTGACTGATATTCTTGGACATATAATTTCCCTATATGCAAAATGGGTCAAACAGTGAGTCCAAACATCTGACACCAGGACCCACATGTGCAAGAACAAATTGTTAAAACCTAAATATTAGTATGGTTCCTGCAATTGCACAATAATATCCTGTTTGATATAGGCCGATGCATGTGCAAACCTCGATGGTAAACCTCACCGGTGCCTCCCATTGTTTCCCTGCAACACATATAAGGCGGATATTGATCAGGTTCAGTGAGAGTTGGCATGGGATAAGTACAATATGTTAATGAAAAATAAATAAAGCATGCTAAGCAACTTCCAGCCGCATGGAATAGTTAGTTAAACAAACAAAGCATGCTGAGCAACTTCGAAATATAGCAATTGTATATGTTTCCCATGTATTTAGTACGGTAAAATTTGATTTATTTATCACATGCATAACAATACAAAATTGTACTCATAACAAATAAACATCAGATCACAGAATTGAACCAAACATTTAACTCTACAGTAGAGCAAATGAGCCAAACAGTTAACTGAGCACAATATTGAAGAATAGAACTTGTACTAGAAGATAAGACAGTTAACTAAACCAAGAATGCTTGAGATCTATTAGGAAATATAGAAATTATTGGACCAAACTGTTAACTGAACATAATATTTTAGAAGATCAGATTGCATATTAACATTACAGAGGACAATACACTATAAGGCACCGGCGGTGGCCTCAAGAAAACACCATAAACTCTATTTTAAAGTAGCCAGCCGTTTGACGCCGTTGACGGTGGCCTCAAAAGCGGCGTGCTCCTCCAAGATCCGGCGGTCGATACGCATGACAGCCATCGCGACCTCATCTGTGCGTGCGTCCACGATTTGCTTGTCCGCCGCCAGATGCTCCTGAGCTCCTCGCTATACTGTGTGCAAAATGGCTGTGGGTAGCGCTTATTTGGAGGATTGGGCAGTGATTTGGGCGGAAGGTGTCGCGTCAGTGGTCGGGGCATGTGGAATGGAGAAGGAGGAATAGGCTGATGGTGAGATGTTGATTACCTAACTATATTGGCGAGCCCGCGTAGCAAGAAGAAGGGTCGCCGGCGATGAGGCGACGCTGCAAGTAAGCAGTGGATGTTTGAACTTGGAAAGGAAGGAGGAAAAGTGGACATGTAGCTTTTGGTCGCGTGGAGGATGCGGGGAGCTAGATATTTCCGTCGTTGCCGAATTTTTCGCTCGGTTCCACGAGAAACTGGTGTGCAAGTGTGGTTGAAGCCCGAGCGATGGACTGTAGACGACGAAGCTTCTGGCATAGGCCATACATGTGAGTTCTTCAAGATATTTTATATCACATCTCACACTATTCTTTCTAATAAACTATTTGTGTTACAGGGGGAAATGACGGTGTTTGAATTGCTAGAACATTTATCTGTTGCATCCGCGGCATGGCCGGACATCTGTGTTGCTTCCGCAGCGTGGCCGAACCAGTCTGCTGCTTCGGCGGCACGACGGGACCTATGTGTTGCTTTGGCGATGCTGCGGGACCTCTGTGCTACTTCGGCGGCGTGCGGGACATGTCGGCTGGTTTTATGGCGAGGCGGGATATCTCTCATACTTCCGCTTCCATGCTCGCCTCTCCCTGGTAGTATCTCGACCCAGAACTCCTATTGGCCATGGCAAATGCAGGGAACGACGAAGAAAACCTTATTTGTTTGTTGATGAGGAATTGAGGAGGAATTTGCAGTCATCTTTGAGTAGGTAGTACTTTTAAT
>NW_025255493.1:0-1892 GCF_018294505.1 Triticum aestivum
AAGGCCTTTAGTCGCGGTTGGCCAGGCCAACCGGGACTAAAGGCCCATCCAGCTGGCGGACGGGAGGGGCTTTAGTCCCGGTTGGCCTGGCCAACTGCGACTAAAGGTCCCCGAAGGCCTTTAGTTGCGGTTGGCCAGGCCAACCGGGACTAAAGGCCCATCCCTATATATAGGACTCAGCTCACTTCACTTCACTCAGCTCACTTCACAATTTTCAGAAGGGGGTGGTGGGTTTGCTTTTGGTTCCTCCTATGCACACAAGGTGTTTGATGAAATGCCCAAGAGCCTGAAACAAACATGATATGAAGTGTCCGAGCCACACTTGAGCTTTCTCATTTATTTTTCCTCCGCGATCGCGGTTAGCAACTTGAACCTTTCATGTGTCATTGATAAAATATGCATGTGTGTAGTTCATTGTTTAATTTGTATTATTTCTAGCTAGTTAGTTTAACAAATGCATGATGGTTAATTATATACTTTATATAATAATAATGCAGATGAATCGGCAATGGATGTACGGTCCCCGAGTCTCCGGCAAGTTCAGTACGGGTTTGAAAGATTTCCTCGTAGTGGCAAATGCGAACAAGCAGCAAGGTTTTATTATTTGTCCATGTGCTGTCTGTAAGAATCAGAAGGGTTACTCCTCCTCAAGAGACGTTCACATGCACCTGCTTCGGCACGGTTTCATGCCAAGCTATAATTGTTGGACCAAGCATGGAGAAAGAGGGGTTAGAATGGAAGAAGATGAAGAAGGGGATGATATCGATGACAACTATCATGATCATTTCGGTGATACTTTCATGGAGGATGATGCTGAAGGTGGGGAAGGGTTAGGTGAAGGTGAAGAAGAGGCACATGATGAGCCCGCTGATGATCTTGGTCGGACCATTGCTGATGCACGGAGACGCTGCGAAACCGACAAGGAGAGGGAGAATTTGGATCGCATGTTAGAGGATCACAAAAAGTCGTTGTATCCAGGATGCGATAATAGTCTGAAAAAGCTGGGCTGCACACTGGATTTGCTAAAATGGACGGCACAGGAAGGTGTAGGTGACTCATCATTTGAAAATTTGCTGAAAATGTTGAAGAATATGTTTCCGAAGAATAACGAGTTGCCCGCCAGTACGTACGAAGCAAAGAAGGTTGTCTGCCCTCTAGGTTTAGAGGTTCTGAAGATACATGCATGCATTAACGACTGCATCCTCTACCGCGGTGAATACGAGAATTTGAATGAATGCCCTGTATGCACTGCATTGCGTTATAAGATCAGAGGCGATGACCCTGGTGACGATGTTGAGGGCGAGAAACCCAGGAAGAGGGTTCCCGCCAAGGTGATGTGGTATGCTCCTATAATACCACGGTTGAAACGTCTGTTCATGAACAAAAAGCATGCCAAGTCGTTGCAATGGCACAAAGAGGACCGTAAGTCCGACGGGGAGTTGAGACACCCCGCTGATGGAACACAATGGAGAAAGATCGACAGAGTGTTCAAAGATTTTGCAGCTGACGCAAGGAACATAAGATTTGGTCTAAGTACTGATGGCATGAATCCTTTTGGCGAGCAGAGCTCCAGCCATAGCACCTGGCCCGTGACTCTATGCATCTACAACCTTCCTCCTTGGTTGTGCATGAAGCGGAAGTTCATTATGATGCCAATTCTCATCCAAGGCCCTAAGCAACCCGGCAACGACATCGATGTGTACCTAAGGCCATTAGTTGAAGAACTTTTACAGTTGTGGGCCAGACCTGGTGTACGTGTCTGGGATGAGCACAAAGGAGAGGAATTTGACCTACGAGCGTTGCTTTTTGTAACCATCAACGATTGGCTTGCTCTCAGTAACCTTTCGGGACAGACAAATAAGGGATACAATGCATGCACGCACTGCTTACAT
>NW_025255494.1:0-620 GCF_018294505.1 Triticum aestivum
CATTGACATAAGACACCTCAGGGTTTTCCTCCTTAGGCTTATACCATTGTTGGATGCTGATCGAGATCTTGTCCCTAAAAAGAACCCCGCACTGAGCAGAAAATGCGCGCTTTGTCCGGATGGGTTCAATCGGTTCACCGTCGGGCGCGATTTCTATGATCTCAAACTTTTCATCCGAGCTCAACTTTTTCTTCGGGCCTCGTCTCCTTACCGAAGTTGTGCTCGATTCGGAGGGCTAGAAATTATAAGGAAGAAAGACGAGAGTAATTAATATGTGTACATATACCAAAACAATGGATGCATCAATTAACTAGTCATCACGGGCTTAACTAATATATATATATATATATATATATATATATACCTGGCCGGACTCGGTTCGGTCACCGGAGCAGTCAACACGGTCTCCTTCTTGTACCTCCATTGTGTCATCGGAGCCATCATGAACATAGTCCTCTTCTTGTACCGGCATTAATGGGCCGAAGCCATCATGAACATAGCCCTCTTCTTCACCCAGTCCTTCCAGCTAACCATCGGTGTCGAGGAGAAATGACGCAACTTTATCACTTCCATTTGCGATTATGTCCCCCAACATCGCTTCTGTTTCTTCGTCTCGAGAG
>NW_025255494.1:738-1891 GCF_018294505.1 Triticum aestivum
ATTCAAACATGGTATAGATGGATATATATATATATATATATATATATATATATATATATATATATATATATATATATATATTAGTGGCAAACGTAGAACTAGCTAGTTAATCACAATAAGGAATCATGTTAGTGGCCTCGACGCTGCTTCTCTAGGGTTTGGGGTCGCCTCGACACAACGCTTCAAGGGTTTGGGGTGGCCTCGACAACAACGCTCTTTTAACTTGGTAAATTTGGGTGGCCTCGAGAGAGTTAATTTGTCGGGTAGGGGCGCGGCGGGAGGGGGTAGGAGACCAACAACGTTTTCTCTCTAGGGTTTGGGTGTCCTCGAGAGTTTTGGTCGAGCGAGAGGGCCGAGGGGGGGTGCTGCCGTTGTATAAGTTATCATGGTCGAGAGGGGGTATATATATCGACCGCCCCTCATGTCGAAGTTATCTCGAGGGGGTTATATCGACAACGACACGACAACGACGAGAAAGGAAATTTTTCTATTTTTTCTTCTTCTCTCCTCTTTTCCTTTCTTCTTCTTCTCTTCTTTTTCTTCTTTTTTCCTCTTCTTATTTATTTCTCCTCTTCTTCCTCTTCTTATTTTCCTTTTTCCTCTCATTCTTTTTCTTCTTCTTCTTCCTTCTTCCTTTTTTGATAGGTTTTTTTGATAGGTTTCTTCTTCCTTCTTCCTTCTTCCTATTTTCTTCCTTTTCCTTATTTACTTTCTCCTCCACACTAACCTAAAATGCACTAACCTAAAATCGATATCTACTAACAACCTAAATAAAAAATTAATACATATAGGAAAAAACATATATAAACAAAAAAATGCTATGAACATTATATTCATACATACATATATAGCCACATCCATTCATCATATATATAGCTACCACATACATATATACATTATATATATGAAAAAAATGCAATGAACAAAAAAAATACACTTATGAAAAAAAATACTATGAACATGTACACATATATACACATACAAACACATATACACAAAAAAATGCAAAAAAAATGCTATGGAAATTGCAGGGGCGGCGGGGCGGCGGGTGGCGGCCACGCAGGGCAGGGGCAGCGGCACGGCGACCGCGCGGGACAGGGGCGGTGCGCGCCGGCCGCACAGGGCAGGGGCGGCGGCACGGCGGCCGCGCAGG
>NW_025255495.1:0-1891 GCF_018294505.1 Triticum aestivum
CGTCAACCAAATTCTAGAAGACATGCTTCGAGCCTCTGTTATCTCGTTCGGAATGGACTGGGAGAAGTGCCTTCCATTTGCCGAATTCGCTTACAACAACAGCTATCAATCTAGCTTGGGTAAAGCCCCTTTTGAAGTTCTCTATGGACGACGATGTCGAACACCCCTTAACTGGTCAGAAACCGGGGAAAGACAATTCTTTGGCCCGGATATGATTCAGGAAGCAGAAGAACAAGTTCGTATCGTTCGTGAAAAGTTGAAAACAGCCCAATCCCGTCAAAAGAGTCAATATGACCGAAAACATAAGGCTATGACTTTCGAGGTTGACGAGAAGGCTTATCTTCGGGTCACCCCTCTGAAGGGAACCCATCGTTTCGGTATCAAAGGCAAATTGGCTCCTCGTTACATTGGACCTTTTTGCATTCTTGCCAAACGAGGAGAAGTTGCCTACCAATTGGAACTACCTCCGCACCTCTCCAGAGTTCACGATGTCTTCCACGTTTCTCAACTCAGACGTTGCTTCTCGGATCCTATCCGTGAAGTGGACCACGAAACGCTTGATCTCCAAGATAATCTTACATATCGAGAGTACCCCATCCGTATCCTCGATCAAGCCGAACGTACCACGTGACGTCATAATATCAAGTTTCTCAAGGTTCAATGGTCGCACCACTCTGAAGATGAAGCAACTTGGGAAAGGGAGGATCGTCTTCGACTCGAGTATCCCGCCTTCTTCCCGGAGGAACCCAAATCTCGGGACGAGATTCTTTTGAGTGGGGGTGAGTTGTCACACCCTAGCTAGTCATGCATTAGAGTGTTGCATCATGTTTACTCATTCATCAGAAACTTGAAATGGGGATGACAGAACCCCCAGTCCCCTCTGAAACCAACTAGGGTTACTAAAATAATTTTTCAATGAACCTGAAATGCCCTTCTAAAATGCCCATCATTTTTGCCTTGGTTCAGAACCTCTGCCAAAAGTGGTGCACATTTTCCTAGGCCATCCTAGGGTTTTTGAATTAAATCATAACTATTTGAATTTGGGCATTTAAAATATTATAAAATATTTAAATGCTCAAATATCTCCAAACTAAAATGTTTCATGTTGGAAATAATCCAACTATGAGCCAGGAGTAGTTTGGTGATTTTTGGAGTTGCCTAGGTATTTTATTTAATTCAACAAAGTTGCAGAAGTATTAAATAAAACAGAAAACAGAAAAGAAAGGGGGAAAAACCTACCTGGGCTCCTCCACTATGCGGCCCAGCCAGCTGGCTGGCCCAGCCAGCCCAGCCCACCACCCTCCTCTGTCGTCTTCGTCCAGACAGAGGGAGGGGAGTGTGGCCGGCGCGCGCGCGCCACCGCGCCACGCCACCTGCTCGCCTGCTTGCCTGGCCTCCCCTCCTCGCTCGACGCCCTGGACGACGCCACGCCTCTCCCCCTGCTCTCTCTCACTCTCCCTGGCTCTCTCCTTCCTCTCTCTCGCTCTCTCTCTCGCTCGGCCGAACACGACCGTCGCCGCCGTTCGCCTTAGCCACTGCCTCCGACCACCCCTCGCTCCCCCGATTAGCTCAGGAGCTCCGCCTCGACTCCCTCTTCCTCCCCACCGCTCCACGAGTCCCCGGAAGCCCTGCATCGCCGCCACGTCGCCGTTCCCCTCTTCGGGCTCCGATCACCGTCGCCGACGAATTCGCCGTCTCCAGCGCGTCCCCGAGCCCGTTTCGACGCCCACTGCAACCGCGGTGAGCTACGCCACCGTTTCCCCCTTCTTCCCTGCTCTCTCCCGACCCCTAGGCCCTAGCCCCACCGCGGCCGAAAGCTTCACGCCGCCGGCGATGTCGCCGTCGTGGCCACGGTCGCCGTAGCGCCCAACCGAGCTCACCATCGTGCTCC
>NW_025255496.1:0-1891 GCF_018294505.1 Triticum aestivum
TAGCAGGCATGGGTCACACTATCAGTGCCCTAGGAGGTTAATTACGACATCAGTAGCCACTAATGATGTGTCCACGTCATCCAAAATGGTGTTTAGTCGCCGGTGCTAATCGGGACATGGCGAGGTTACCCGTCCAGCCAACTCCGGTTACGGAAGCTCATGCGGCTGGGTCCAGCAGATGCATTGCGACAAGGCATATCGACCAGTGGTGGTGTGTGGTGCTAGGGTGGCTGGAATCGCTGACGGTATTGAGCAAGGTGGCGGCCGGAGGACGGCTATGCATGGCCGTGGTGCTGCAGCTCGAGGGAGAGCGAGCAGAGGCGCTAGGCATAACCTATGGGGCAGCAGGAGCACACCAAAGCAGCTGGTCTGGGTGGAGGGGCTCAAGAGCAGGGAGCTCGTCGGCCATGGCAGACGACGGCTACGGGTGCTTGCGGGACGGTGGCTAGTGTGCAAAATGGAGCACGGGGAGAGATGGTATGGGGGCAGGGGCTCGTGCTGAAGACGAAGAGCAGGTCAGTGGGCTTGCGGAAGGCTGGATGGCATCGAAGCATCTCTGGTGATCTGGAGAGCCGAAGGTTGAAGATGACGGTGTCAGCAGCGTTTGGGTGCGTTCGGCGTGGCTTGACTTAGCGGAGAAGGTGTCGGCGATGGAGGCAAACTCCGTGGACGTGTTTGGGAGGCGAGGCGGTGGCCGTGGCCGCGGTGATTCTCGTCGATGGTCTCGGGTACATCTGGGGGAAGAGCGAGGGAGAGAGGTAGAGGAGGGAGAGGAAGCACGGGAGAGGGCGAGGGGACCGGGGTGGCGCGTGGCGTCATCCAGACGGGTCGAGGAGGAGGCTGGCAGGCAGGAGGTGGAGTCCAACGCATGTGCTGTCGCCACGACCTCGCTCTGCCTACTGGCTAGAGGAAGAAGACGAGGAAGGCCCTCATGGGTCGGGCCTGCTACAGTGTTGGGCTACATGTGGGCTACCAGGTAAGTCACGTGAAGTATGTTTCTATTTTATTTTTTATTTAAACTTTGCCACTATTGAAAAATTAAAAAACTATTTTAAAATAGTGCCAATACCCTCTGAATAATTTTATGTTGCAGAATGAACATTTCCAAATGCACATCAAATGTTTCAAAGGTATTTGAAATTATATCCTAGTTATATGAATATAACTCAAATTCAAATGGCTATTGATTTAAAGTCAAAGTCCCAAAAAAAATTCCTTAAAAATGTTCCTAAATTTTGGTTTGATATATAGCTGTTGCCAAAATTCTCAAACATTGCATAAGGATATCTTGGAATCAAATAATGAAATTTCCACGGTTCTTTGCCCTTCTTTTATTTAAATTTTTGACGCTTCAAATTCCTCTATTCAGATTTCTTGAAATCATACATGATGCATGATGCTCTCAAGTGCAACTAATTACAAGCAGTATTCTAGGGTTGTGACATTCTTCCCCTATAGACCACCACGCTGGCCGTCGGCCGAACCACTGGCCCCTGCCCTCCCCTGAAAAGCCGACAACCTCCGGTCTTCCGCTGCCCCCAGCCAACACCCTAGACAACCCCACCCCCACCCGCGTCGTGTTTTGCCTCCGGCGAGGCCCCACCATAGCCCAATGACCACCCCCACAACCAATGTCCCCACCAAAAACCCTAAGATAGATAATGGGGCAACCCTCCGGTGAGTCCCTTCTTCCCTCTGGTGAACTCTGCCGAACTCTCAAAAATGGACCGACCCGAAAATGAATCCAGTCGACTATCGTTTAAGATAACGTGGAATATAATAGGAGAAAACCATAAGCATTGCGAGTAGAGTGGTGAGCGTGCCATGGCGGGTCTAAAGGTGCAAACCGGACAAAGGCAACTTCAGAACCAATGATTGCTTCCAACTAACA
>NW_025255497.1:0-1891 GCF_018294505.1 Triticum aestivum
TAGCAGGCATGGGTCACACTATCAGTGCCCTAGGAGGTTAATTACGACATCAGTAGCCACTAATGATGTGTCCACGTCATCCAAAATGGTGTTTAGTCGCCGGTGCTAATCGGGACATGGCGAGGTTACCCGTCCAGCCAACTCCGGTTACGGAAGCTCATGCGGCTGGGTCCAGCAGATGCATTGCGACAAGGCATATCGACCAGTGGTGGTGTGTGGTGCTAGGGTGGCTGGAATCGCTGACGGTATTGAGCAAGGTGGCGGCCGGAGGACGGCTATGCATGGCCGTGGTGCTGCAGCTCGAGGGAGAGCGAGCAGAGGCGCTAGGCATAACCTATGGGGCAGCAGGAGCACACCAAAGCAGCTGGTCTGGGTGGAGGGGCTCAAGAGCAGGGAGCTCGTCGGCCATGGCAGACGACGGCTACGGGTGCTTGCGGGACGGTGGCTAGTGTGCAAAATGGAGCACGGGGAGAGATGGTATGGGGGCAGGGGCTCGTGCTGAAGACGAAGAGCAGGTCAGTGGGCTTGCGGAAGGCTGGATGGCATCGAAGCATCTCTGGTGATCTGGAGAGCCGAAGGTTGAAGATGACGGTGTCAGCAGCGTTTGGGTGCGTTCGGCGTGGCTTGACTTAGCGGAGAAGGTGTCGGCAATGGAGGCAAACTCCGTGGACGTGTTTGGGAGGCGAGGCGGTGGCCGTGGCCGCGGTGATTCTCGTCGATGGTCTCGGGTACATCTGGGGGAAGAGCGAGGGAGAGAGGTAGAGGAGGGAGAGGAAGCACGGGAGAGGGCGAGGGGACCGGGGTGGCGCATGGCGTCATCCAGACGGGTCGAGGAGGAGGCTGGCAGGCAGGAGGTGGAGTCCAACGCATGTGCTGTCGCCACGACCTCGCTCTGCCTACTGGCTAGAGGAAGAAGACGAGGAAGGCCCTCATGGGTCGGGCCTGCTACAGTGTTGGGCTACATGTGGGCTACCAGGTAAGTCACGTGAAGTATGTTTCTGTTTTATTTTTTATTTAAACTTTGCCACTATTGAAAAATTAAAAAACTATTTTAAAATAGTGCCAATACCCTCTGAATAATTTTATGTTGCAGAATGAACATTTCCAAATGCACATCAAATGTTTCAAAGGTATTTGAAATTATATCCTAGTTATATGAATATAACTCAAATTCAAATGGCTATTGATTTAAAGTCAAAGTCCCAAAAAAAATTCCTTAAAAATGTTCCTAAATTTTGGTTTGATATATAGCTGTTGCCAAAATTCTCAAACATTGCATAAGGATATCTTGGAATCAAATAATGAAATTTCCACGGTTCTTTGCCCTTCTTTTATTTAAATTTTTGACGCTTCAAATTCCTCTATTCAGATTTCTTGAAATCATACATGATGCATGATGCTCTCAAGTGCAACTAATTACAAGCAGTATTCTAGGGTTGTGACATTCTTCCCCTATAGACCACCACGCTGGCCGTCGGCCGAACCACTGGCCCCTGCCCTCCCCTGAAAAGCCGACAACCTCCGGTCTTCCGCTGCCCCCAGCCAACACCCTAGACAACCCCACCCCCACCCGCGTCGTGTTTTGCCTCCGGCGAGGCCCCACCATAGCCCAATGACCACCCCCACAACCAATGTCCCCACCAAAAACCCTAAGATAGATAATGGGGCAACCCTCCGGTGAGTCCCTTCTTCCCTCTGGTGAACTCTGCCGAACTCTCAAAAATGGACCGACCCGAAAATGAATCCAGTCGACTATCGTTTAAGATAACGTGGAATATAATAGGAGAAAACCATAAGCATTGCGAGTAGAGTGGTGAGCGTGCCATGGCGGGTCTAAAGGTGCAAACCGGACAAAGGCAACTTCAGAACCAATGATTGCTTCCAACTAACA
>NW_025255498.1:0-1891 GCF_018294505.1 Triticum aestivum
TTGTATTTGCACATATCGAGCATATTGTGTGTATGGTTGAAATGCTTGGTATGTGTGGGATCTGACTATCTAGTTGTTTATCTTTAGTAGCCTCTCTTACCGGGAAATGTCTCCTAGTGTTACCGCTGAGCCATGGTAGCTTGCTACTGCTCTGGAACACTTAGGCTGGCCGGCATGTGTCCTTCTTCGTTCCTGTGTCTGTCCCTTCGGGGAAATGTCACGCTTTGAGTACCGGAGTCCTGTTAGCCCGCTACAGCCCGGTTTACCGGAGTCCTGCTAGCCCAGTGCTACAGCCCGGACCCACTTGCTGATGACCGACACGTTCGAAGCTGGGTCATGGATGCCTGTCCCTGTAAGTCTGTGCCACTTTGGGTTTACAACTAGTCATGTCAGCCCGGGCTCTTTATCATATGGATGCTAGCGACACTATCATATACGTGAGCCAAAAGGCGCAAACGGTCTCGGGAAAAGGTAAGACGACACCCGTGGGGATACCGTGCGTGAGGCCACAAAGTGATATGAGGTGTTACCAGCTAGATCGATGTGACATCGAGTCGGGGTCCTGACAGCGTTGGCATCAGAGCCGGACTGCCTGTAGGTTCTCCAAGCCAAACTGGTCGATGTTGAGTCTAGAAATTCTTTAGTTATATAAGGGAATTGTTTGTGGGTTGGAACGTAAGGCTCTTTTTACTCCTTATACCTTATGACTTTCTGATCTGAGTCAGACCATTCTTCCATCGGGGGTTAAGGAATTAGGATCTGTTCTCTCTATCAGGATCACGTGTTACTAATCAGTAGTACCTTATAAGTTTGATGGATACAAGCCTAGTTCAGTTCTACTACCACATTATGTTGTTAGAATGGTTCCAGAACTTTGATGTGATGATGTTGAGTGTGTACGAAATCCTTTGTCAAATGTCTCAATATCCTTTTTGAGCATTTACAGCTGTTATGCTGCCAAAATTTTGCTAGAAATTCTAATGCCTTTGCATTATAACTGTGCTTTCAGATGGCCACTCGCGACCTCAATCAAGTGGTTCGCCTGACTCGATGCCTAGATGTACCCGGCCATACTGCCAAGTTGGTCAGGGTAATGACTGAGGCTGGATACCGCTGGTATCCTGAGTATACGGTCGAAGAGCAATTCCGGGACTTCAATCAAAGCCAGTATCTCTGCACTGTCAGGATATTTCCATCTTATCCTGGATCCACTGAGCCTCTTCACTGCTCCTATGGACTCGGGGTTACTATTGAGATGGTTGTGCAGGATGCCGCCTACTCTATGATGACCATTATGCGAGTCAGATCTGGATTATTTCGGGACTCTGACTTCCGGTATATGCCAGGATCACTTCCGGGAGCACAAGGATATCTCCAGGCTATCTATGCTGACTCCACTCAGGAGGATTCACGGACTCGCACCACTGCTGAGATGCTCGAGGATAAGGACCGTGAAAATCGGGCCTTAAGGTTAGAGCTCTTCAATACCCGTGCTGACCACTGGGCCACTTTGACTCGGTTCGCACCGGCGGTGCAAGCTGGATATTCAGATATGCGCGATCTCTATCCTGTGAGATCTGCTCTGCCAGACGTGATGGTTTGGCGTGATGTAGGAGGCATCACCCCACCTCGCGGTCCCCGCAGGCCACCGTTTGTTGGTCCAAGGCCTCATCCTAGCCCCTATGGTCCACAAGCTCCGCGAGATCGTCTGTTTCCGGATGAACATGTTGAGCTTCCAGGCTATGGAGGTGACTTCTACGAGGACTACTACGGATCGGTCTGAGTTAGTGGTAGTATCACTAGTTCGCACTAGCCGTGTCGTCTATCGTCCTGCGTGACTCGTGGGATATGACCTAGTTTGTACTCTTTCCGGAGATGTAGAAAAATAATG
>NW_025255499.1:0-1891 GCF_018294505.1 Triticum aestivum
CTCATGACTGCCACGTGATTATGACGCAACTGCTTCCGGTTGCATTGATGGGGCTTCTACCGGAAAACGTCCGATTAGCCATTGTGAAGCTATGTGCATTACTCAATGCAATCTCTCAGAAGGTGATCGATCCAGAAATCATACCAAGGCTAAGGAGTGATGTGGCGCAATGTCTTGTTAGTTTCGAGCTGGTGTTCCCACCATCCTTCTTCAATATCATGACGCACGTCCTAGTTCATCTAGTCGACGAGATTGTCATCCTGGGGCCCGTATTTCTACACAATATGTTCCCCTTGAGAGATTCATGGGAGTCCTAAAGAAATATGTCCGTAACCGTGCTAGGCCAGAAGGAAGCATCTCCATGGGCCATCAAACAGAGGATGTTATCGGGTTTTGTGTTGACTTCATTCCTGGCCTTAAGAAGATATGTCTCCCTAAATCGCGGTATGAGGGGGACTGACTGGAAAAGGCACTCTTGGAAGTGACTCAATAATATGCATGGACGGATATTCTTGGTCTCAAGCATACTACACAGTTCTACAAAACTCTACCTTGGTGACCCCGTATGTCGATGAACACAAAAACAGTCTGCGCTCCAAACACCCGGAGCAGTGCGACGACTGGATTACATGTGAACACATCAGGACTTTCAGAAGTTGGTTGGAAACACGTCTCAGAGGTGACAACACTGTTTGTGATGAGTTGTACTTGTTGTCCAGGGGACCATCTTTGACTGTATTGACTAACAAAGGATACGATCGCCTAAGATCAAAAGAGCACCAACCAAAACAGCGGTGTCTGCTTTGATGCAGCAACCGAGAGCGGAAAGGACACATATTATAGTTACATAGTAGACATATGGGAACTTGACTACGGACCTGATTTTAAGGTCCCTTTGTTTAAGTGCAAATGGGTCAATCTGTTAGGCGGTGGGGTACAGGTAGACCCACAGTACGAAATGACAATAGTGGATCTGAAAAATCTTGGGTACACTGACGAACCGTTTGTTCTAGCCAATGATGTGGCACAAGTTATCTATGTGAAGGACATGTCTATCAAACCGAGAAAAAGAAAAGATAAGGAAGCGAATACATCATACGATGAGCCAAAGCGCCACATAGTTCTTTCAGGAAAAAGGAACATCCTGGGAGTGGACGGCAAGACAGACATGTCTGAAGATTATGAAAAGTTTCATGAAATTCCTCCCTTCAATGTCAAGGCTGACCCAAGCATCCTGATAAACAATGAAGATTATCCATGGTTACGGCGCAATAAGCAAATGACACAAGCGAAGAAAAAGTGAAGATTTTCTCCCGCAACTATTATGATGATACCATGCCAACTTTGTAACACACGAACATGCTACCATTGTCCATTTTGTACATGCACATGCTATGTGGGTGAAATTATGATACCATCCCAACTTTCAACTTTTTCAGAGTTCATTTAAAAATGCTTTCATGTCTTATGGTTCGGCCCTCGTAATACCATGACCATTAGTCCCTGGCCCATGCCAACTTTCAACTTTCAACTTTCTAAAACTAATGGCACTAACAGAAAGTTTATAATTTTGCTCCTCGACCCTGGCCCATGACCATTAGTCCCGGTTTGTGCCACAAACCGGGACTAAAGAGTTGGTCCTCGTTGCGGGCAGAGTTTAGTCCCGCCTCGCCAACCGAAGGAGGCTCACACCGGTTTATAAGCCCTTCCCTCTCTGCCTTGTTGAGCTCCTCTCAAAGTGAAAATAGATGCCCTAATAGAGAAACGTTTAACCTAAATTCATAGTGAATTTCTCTGAAATTCATAGAAATTTACTAGAAATTTAGGTTGAATTTTCTCTATAAGCGCATCTATTCTCATTTTTTTAGTAAGTTAATCACAAACTTGTGAT
>NW_025255500.1:0-1891 GCF_018294505.1 Triticum aestivum
AAATAATATGTATGGACGGACATTCTCTCACTGAAGCACACTACACAGTTCTATAGAATTCCGCCTTGGTGGCTCCGTATATGGATGAACACAAGAATTTGCTACACTCCAAACACCCAGAGCGGTCTGATGACTGGATTACACGTGAACAAACCAGGAGTTTTGCCAGCTGGTTGCAGACACGTACCATGCATGACGCCTCTATTGAAGCTGACCTGTACTTGTTGTTCCAGTTACCATCTTCGAATATAATGACTTTCAAAGGGTACGAGATAAATGGTAATACATTTTACACGATCGCCCAAGATAAGAAGAGCACCAACCAAAACAGTGGTATCCGCTTTGATGCAGAAACCAAGACGGGAAAGGAAACATATTATGGTTATATACATGACATATGGGAACTTGACTATCGACGTGGTTTGAAGGTCCCTTTGTTTCGGTGCAAATGGGTCAATATGACACGAGGCAAGGTAACGGAAGACCCGCAGTACGGAATGACAACAGTGGATCTCAACAATCTTGCGTATACAGACGAACCATTCGTCCTAGCCAATGATGTGGCACAGGTTTTCTATGTGAAGGACATGTCTACCAAGCCGAGAAAAAGAAAAGATAAGGAAGCGAATGCATCATACGATGAGCCAAAGCGGCACATAGTTCTTTCTGGGAAGAGAAACATCGTGGGAGTGGATGACAAGACAGACATGTCAGGATATTATGAAAAGTTTGATGAAATTGCTCCATTCACAGTGAATATTTACCCGAGCATCTCGTTAAATGATGAAGATTTTCCATGGTTACGGCGCAAGACACACGCAAAGAAAAAGTTTCACACCCAAAGATCTGGGATGTGATCGGCTTCACTATGATCACTTTCTTCTATGTTTCACACCCAGGGGGAATCTCTGTAATAGTTAGGGTAGTTATGTGTTTTGGCATTTAAAACGCGAAGAAATTTTATGTGCAAACAAATTCTTTCATGCATTTACTGATTTTTTCAGCTAAAAAGGCATTTCATTTTTTAAATAACATAAGCACTACCAAATTGAATATAATGACAAAACACACTAATATTAACCATAATAAAAAATAATCACTGAAAAATGTATTTTTAAAGTTAAGTTATTCTCAAACTAGTGATTCACGCAAATTTCAAATAATTCAAAATTTAAACTATTCAAATTTAAAAACTACCGGCACTAACTGAAAGTTTCTAATTTTGTGTACCTAAATCAAAAATATTCACAAAGAAACTCTAAATACATCAAAAAACAACTAAAAATAAATAAAACAAAATAAATAAAGCAGAAAAGAAAAACTAAATGAAAAAAAGCCCACCTGCCGGGCCATAGCGGCCTGCATACGACTAGAAACCCAACCTGTTGTTGGGCCAGGATGCAGGCCCGCAAGCCCAATAGGCCCCACAGGGCAAAGTAGCAGAGGTAGGCCCAGAAGGCCTACTTTAGAGAGGAGCTCGAGACAGCAGCGGCGGCGGGGCTTATAAGCAGGTGCGAGCGCCCTTCGGCTAGCGAGGTGGGACTAAACTTCTGCGCCCCTCGCCTGGCAGCGCACCCCCTTTAGTACCGGTTCGTGGCACCAACCGGTACTAAAGGGGGGGGGGTTCTTTAGTACCGGTTGTAGCCACCACCCGGTACTAAAGGCCTGCCCTTCCCGCCGCTTGGCCTGGCCAAAACAGGCCTTTAGTACCGGGTGGTGGCTCCAACCGGTACTAAAGGTGCCTTCTATATATACAACACTTCGAAAAATTTCATTCTCCCTCTGTTTCTTCCTCTGTTTCCCCATTGAAGCACCGCCCGCCCCGATCGATCGACGCCGTCGCCGCCCCCATCCCCGTCGTCGTCCCCGTCCAGCGCCGCCCCGGTCGCGC
>NW_025255501.1:0-1891 GCF_018294505.1 Triticum aestivum
CATGTCCTTTGCTGGGCATGCAGAAGTGTTATAATATGATATGAAATGAGACAAGAAAAAAGTACGTGTGAAAATTGTGATTAGTAACAACAAAAGATGAAAGTACAGTTTGTACTCTGAATTTTTTATGAGGATTACTAGTAGTCTGACTATCCACGAGAGTTTAGTAATGCAGGCCTCCTTGTTTGTTTGGAGTACTAGTTATTTAAAAGTAGTATTTCGATGTATTTTCAAGCAATTAAGTGATTACTAACATAAGATGCTGCAGAATTCTTACTGTTCAGTTTCATGTTGGTTAGAGGCATAGCTTCCCCATGCAAATCCAATTTCAGAGTCTGAACTGGGCTATAATAAACACATTAAAAATTCAGTTCATATATATCGTAATTAAGGCTAGTCCAGTTACAATGTTCAGTGAATAGCTGCAGATCAATTTTCATTTCCATCATCCAAGTTACTATGCATTACTGAACCGAGAGACTTGCAAACAGGAAGATATGGATGACAGCCACACCACACAGGAGGGGTTACTTCAATGAAAAAGAGGACGGGAGAGAGAAAAGAAAGAGGATAAGAGTTGGATACCTTGGCACCGTGATGTGGTTGTTCGCTTTGCTTGGTGGTGGGGTGGTCGTGGTAAGCTTGACCTTGGATGAAGCCGACATGGATATCCCGCCTCCTTGACCCTGCATGTGAACGAGAACAGAGCAGAACACAACTCATTAGCCCCTGTTGCCGCTCGCCCATCAGCACGCGGCCCGCTCGAGCATCAGCCAGGGCGGCAGCTCCCCATCAGCCCGCGCAGCCGCTCGTTGTTGCTCTCCACCACCGCTCGTTGTTGCTCGCCACCACCGCTCGCGTTGACCTCGCTGCAGAAAGAGAAGGTAGAAGAGACCAAGGCGAGAGGAGAGATGAAATTCCGGGGAGAGAGAGAGTAGCGGATGCACTAACCTAGCGCCGTAGATCGCCGAGTGCTGCGGCGCGCCGCCAGAACTGGTGAGACACAAGATCTGGTGGACTGGTTACTACGGGAGGAGGGAGAGGAGAAAATGTCTCCATCCTCCACGAGGACCACCACCAGGCCATAGGTGGTTACAGGAAACCAAGTTCGTGCGGTGTGGGCTATTTAGAATTTCTCTTCGCGCCCTTATGGGTTTAATTTTTTTCAGCCGCCCGTGTAAACACACTTGGTTTTTTTTTACCTTATATTCTACTCCCTCCGTTCCTAAATATTTGTTTTTTTAGGATTTTAAATAGACTACCATATATGAATGTATATAGACACATTCTAAAGCGTAGATTTACTCATTTTGCTCCGTATGTAGTCACTTGTTGAAATTTTTAGAAAGACAAATATTTAGGAACGGAGGAAGTATATACACATTAGAACATTGTTCCTGTTTATATTTCATCCCTTCAAATACAACGGAGTAAATTCAGTGTATGTTATTGAAGTAGTTAAAACTTGAATAAAAATACATTAATGGCAATCGTATTAATGAAAATTGGAGGGGGGGGGGGAGTTAATTTCTGTAAAGGGAGCCCGTAAAGGTCCATTGTTGTCTGTTGATGTAGGATTATCGGTCACGGAGGAGAGGATGGAGAGTCAGGAGAGGACACGCGACACACCTAGGTGGCCACTGGTGTTGAGAGAGGGAGGTCAGGAGGTATTGTAAGTCTAAGCAACAAATGGTGTTGAGAGTGAGGACCGAGGCGATTGGGTGAATCGGTTGCGGCACTTTGGCTCCCTACGTTGGAGAGAACGCTCTATGTATAAGAAAATCTGAAGGCACATGAATCACAACTCTTTTGACACCTTCCTAGTAAAGTCGCTAGAGTTAGACCTTATGGTCTTGAGTTTGAATCATGCTCCTTCAGTTCTTTCTCGAGA
>NW_025255502.1:0-1891 GCF_018294505.1 Triticum aestivum
GAAGTACCGCACCGAGGCGGTAGTACCGCTCAACCAGGCGGCAGTAAAAAATTACTGCCGCGTGGTAACGGTAGTACCGTGCTCCCGCAAGCGGTAGTACCGTGGCAGGCTGCGGTAGTACCGCAGCTGGCCGCGGTAGTACCATGAACTCAAGTCACCGCAAGTTTCATCACGAGAAGAAAGCCTTTGCACGGAAACTTTTCACACACAAGAAACCATAAGAACACGCACAAACCAGAGGCGTAGAGACAACAAAAAACCACCAAGCGACAAGGCCTCTCGAGGAGAGAGGGCGGTGGCTGAAGCCACCTATGTTTGAGTTGAATGGTATGGCACCGCGAAGAATTATCCTTGGGCCCATGACCAAAACTCGTCTTTGAAGCACAAGTACCATAAAAAATGGCTAATGTGAAAGAGGTGATCGATTTATGCATAATGGGGGGAGGGAGAGTTCATGGAGAGAACAACACTCCCCCTATGTCCATGCCTACACCTAAACTAGACAACAAGTTGAGTGTGGTGAGGGGTGCACGGGTTCAAGTCACATTGCACAAATCAATGATATTTAGCTCATGCCTTAACTCGCGAAATCTTGCTTCATCCAAGGGCTTCGTGAAAATATCTGCAAGGTTATCATGAGTGTTGACATACTTGAGCTTGATCTCCCCTCGCCTAATGTGATCCCGGATGAAGTGATACTGAACCTCAATGTGCTTCGTCTTGAAGTGTTGCACCGGGTTGAGAGAAATCTTGATGGCACTTTCATTATCACACCAAAGAGGCACTTTGTCACAAATGACACCATACTCCTTTAAAGTTTGCCTCATCCATAGGAGTTGAGCACAACAACTACCGGCCGCCACATACTCCGCTTCGGTGGACGAGAGAGACGCACAACTTTGCTTCTTGGAACACCAACTTATCAAAGAGCAACCAAGAAATTGGCACCCTCCAGAAGTGGACTTCCTATCCACTTTGTCTCCCGCCCAATCGGAATCCGTGAAACCTTCAAGCTTGAAGTTTGCTCCTCTTGGGTACCATAAGCCAAAGTTTGGGGTATGAGCCAAATATCGAAAGATTCACTTGACCGCCACATAGTGACTTTCCTTTGGTGCGGCTTGAAAACGTGCACACATCCCCACACTCAACATGATATCCGGTCTAGATGCACAAAGGTAAAGCAAGGGAGCCAATCATGGAGCGATATACCTTTTGATCCACTGCTTTACCATTGGGATCGATGTCAAGTTGGCACTTGGTAGGCATTGGTGTAGTAGCCGGCTTGACATCACTTAGCTTGAATCTTTTAAGCATGTCTTGAGTGTATTTGGCTTGGTTGATGAAGGTTCCTTCTCTTCTTTGTTTGATGTCAAAACCAAGGAAGAACTTCAACTCTCCCATCGAAGACATCTTGAACTTGGAGGTCATGAGAGCGGCAAATTCCTCATTGAAAGCTTTGTTAGGAGAACCAAAGATAACATCATCAACATATAGTTGGCATACAAACAACTCCCCTTTGACCTTCTTAGTAAAAAGAGTGGGATCGGTTTGCCCTACTTCAAATCCACGATCTTGTAGCAACTCGGTAAGGTGGTCATACCACGCACGTGGGGCTTGTTTAAGGCCATAGAGTGCCTTATCGAGTTGATACACATGATCCGGGAAGTAGGGGTCCTCGAACCCGGGGGGTTGCTTGACATAGACCAACTCATTTATAGGACCATTAAGAAAAGCACTTTTCACATCCATTTGTTGCAACTTAAAGTTGTGATGGGAAGCATAAGCAATCAACAAACAAATGGATTCAAGACGAGCGACGGGAGCAAAGGTTTCACCGTAGTCGATACCCTCGACTTGGGAGTAGCCTTGTGCTACCAATCTTGCCTTGTTG
>NW_025255503.1:0-1891 GCF_018294505.1 Triticum aestivum
GGAGCCAGACAGCTGGGCCCACACACCTTTTAGCTCTTCTCCCAGCTGGGTGTGGGCATCTTGGAGCTTGTTCCTCTCCTGCTGCACCTTCATAAGCACCCTCTCGCCGGCCTTCAGCTGGCGCAGTAGCTGTTTCTTGTCCGGATCAAGTCCGGCAACATCTACAATACTATTGTCAGACTCACACGCATGCCGCACACTGCTTATCTTTTTGAAATATGTGTTACCGGAGGGGGTCTCGGTATCTCCTCCTGCGGCAGCCAGTGCAGCCTCAAGTTGGGCCTTGCACCCTTGTAGCTCCTGAGACAATTGGGTATTCTTTTCCATAATCCTGCATATCAAATGATCCTTAAATCAGTTCTTTTAACTACTTCAAGTCTCGGGGCCTACTAGCATATACAACTATTAAAATCCTTTACCCGTATGTCCTTTACATACTGCTCCGTGGCTCTGGCTAAACCATCTTGAGCGGCACGAAGGTGCGCGCCTCCCGCGTTAAAGGCATTCAATGCCTCTGGGGAGAAACATGCGTCACGAAGAACTGCCCGGCGGCGCCTATGATTCATAGCGCTCTCCACCTCAGACCCGGTGGCAGACAGCCTGTAGGCATCCTCCGTTGGAGGAGTATCCGGCTCGCGCCTCATGCTCGCCTCCCCCTCCGGACCAGGAGTTGGAGCCTGGCTGGCGGAGGCTTGGTTGGCAGCCTCTCCGGGCACAGTCCGGCGAGCGCTCTTTCTCCTGGAAAAGTAATGAGCATTAATACACCTCCTAGGAATCTGTTCCTAAACAACGGTCGCGAGCTATACCATTGTGGTGACGTTTCGATTCGTACCGCACCCCTCTTCTGCCTGCTGGGCCGGACTGACCTTTGTTGGTCAACCGCCGAGGGTTCGGCTTCCCGCCTTGAAGGAACCTCCTGCGAGACACCATTGTATACGACGGTAAGAAATATGCGAGGACGAAGTAATGGTGTCAAGACTCCGGTCATGATTACCTGGGAAGCCGGAGATAGGCCGGGGTAGTCAGCCGTGATGGCGACTAGAGCATTTTCCATGCTAAGTTGGTGGAACACCCCGTCGATCAGCTCCACCTTTATGTCCGGATCCTCTTCGGAGGCCGGATCAAGGGATCTTCCCGGATCCTCGCGTTGTGGAGCCGGACTATGAATGTCCTCCACATCCCGGCGCAGTTCCTGCGTCAAAATCACAAAGTAAGGCACTCGGCTTTGAAAGCACGGGTCGGACGAATAAACGTCCGCTTACCCAGCTCCGAGGGTTATTCATGGAGAACCCATTCAATGGGCTCGTCCGGAGGAAGTCCTCCTTCTCCCCCTTGAACAGGCCGGACAGGATCTTCACCAGATCCGCGGTCGATCCCGCCCTTTGCGGCCATGACGGGTGGCATTATTCTCCCCGTTGACATCCCACATGGGGTGGCCCCTATATTGAAGCGGCTGCACCCCTCGCATAATGCACATGGCCATGACTCCTATCATGGTCAATCCGGAATGGGCCAGAAACCTTATCCGGCCCATCAAATAATGGACGCTCCTGTCTTCCTCCTGTTGAGGGCTCCGCGGGCGCCAACTTAGGTGTTTCTTCAGAGGAGCCTTGCTGAACTCCGGGAGGCCGATCCGAACTGGGTCCGGCAGTGGAGCATCTTCCACATAAAACCATTCCGAGGGCCAGTCTTCGGACGCCTTCTTGGGGGTCCCGGATAGATATCCGGTCCCGGCGATGCGCCATATTTTGGCTCCGCCCACTTGATATATTGACCCCTCGTGAGAACGGGGTACGAGGCAGAATAGTCTCTTCCACAGCGCAAAATGGGGCTCGATGCCCAAGAACAGCTCGCAGAGAGCTACGAAACCCGCGATATGCAGAATGGAGGC
>NW_025255504.1:0-1891 GCF_018294505.1 Triticum aestivum
TAATGGTGTTTAGCTGGAGTTAAGGCTGCCGGCGAGGCCGGTCATGGTGGAGGTCGTCGGAATTCCTCCTCCGGCGACCATTCAAGCGGCGGAGGGGCTCTACGCGAAGCGCACGCTCGCGCACTTCCAACGCAGCAAGCGGCGGTTGGGGTGCACGAAAACGACGCTGACAGCGAGAAGCGCGGCGACAGAGTTCGGTCAAGCTCGGGGTCGACGTTGCGATGCACTGTAGGACATGCCGGTGGGTGGGTTAGCTTCCTGGGAGTTCCAAGAACGCTTTGAGGTGCTCGAGCACGAGCTCTGCTAGCAGTAGCCAAGGTGGCATCATGGCCGACGGCAGAAGCTTGCGGTCATGGCGGGAGGCGGCTAGGCATGGGAATGGAGGGGGCGAGCAAAGGGAGAAGATCATGAGCACACAGGGAAGCAGCACAGTAGGTCAGTGGGCTCGGGGACGCGATGGTTGTTGCAAATCGATCGATGGCGGCCGTCGGGACAGACAAGGAAGATGGCGACAGTGACAAGGCTGTAGGGCATCCACGGTCCCCGGCTTCATCTCGGAGATGAAGTGCTCAACGACGGACCTTCCAGGCACGGTGGGTGGGCACGGAGATGCCTGTGTGTGCGACATCGGCAAGCGGCGGCGACGAGCTCGTTTGGCTGGGCAAGGGAGAGAGAGCCAGGGGAGGAGCGAGTGAACGAGAGGGAGAGAGATCGATCCATAAGGCTTCGGGGCTTATCCATCATCAACGAGGCAGGCAAGGGGGTAGGAGGTGGCGCGAGGAGAGAGCGCGTGCGTCGGCCACGTGCTCGATATCCTACTGGCGAGAGGAAGACGATGACTGGCGTGTTGGCTGCCTACTGGGCTTGGCCTCAGCTACAGTGTTGGGCCACAAGGTGGGTTGCACGGGTGAGTTCTCTGCCTCTCTCTGTTTTGCTATTTAAGTTTCTGTTTTCCATTGCTTTAACTCTGTTCTGATTTAGTATAATACTAAGCCACATCTAAAAATCCTGAAATAAATTGTGAGGACCTTTTGAATTATCTCCAACAACCCACATTTAGTTTCAGAATTATTTGAGCATTTAAAATAATTAGCAATTAAATGTCCAAATTCAAATACATAATGATTTAATTCAAGAGTCAAGAAATGGCCTAGAAAGATGTGCATCATTTTTGGCAGAGGTTTTCACCTTTATCAAAAATCATGAACTTTTCCAAAGGGTATTTTGGGTTCATTGAAAAGATTTAAACTTGAACCTAGTTGAAATTATTATCTGCTAGGGTTTGTACATCCCCATTTCAAAATTTCCTTTGAATTCAAACATGATGCATGGATGCTGATGCAACTAATTACAATCAAATTCTAGGGTTGTGACAATTCAACCCCACTAAACAAGAATCTCGTCCTAAGATTCAAGACGTGAGGTAAGAAGACAGAGGGGACACAAAGCCAACACAATCTTCACAATCTAGCTGCCCTTCTTGAAGATGTTGATTTATCTCATCATCTTGGTCTCGACGTCTTGCTTTGAGAACTTCATCCAACATGACAATGAGAGGAAAGGAAGACTACATATACTCGATCTTCTCGAAGATTGAGCAACTCACGGAAGGAGACATATTAACATCTCTCGAGTTGAGACACGAAACATACCTCCAGAGGGATGGATAGTAAATGATGACGAAAGTTTGGTTTGGTAGGCAACAATTCCACACTTAAGAAGATGGTGGACGGGGTCAAAGTAGCAAGGATTTAGTTTCCATGATCCCATAACGGGACACCATGGGGAGGGTGACTCATAGAACTATTCCCTTAAGTGGCAAAAAGAATTACTTTTGATAGATAGATCATCGAAACACTCTATATTAGACTAGGGAAAAACACCACAATCC
>NW_025255505.1:0-1891 GCF_018294505.1 Triticum aestivum
AGGGAACACACTGCATCCTTCTCTTCACACGGCACCGTGATGACTCCGCCACTTCCTGGCATCTTGAGGACGTTGTAGCCATGATGAGTTACGGCCATGAACTTGGCCAGTGCTGGGTACCCGAGGATGGCGTTTGTATGGCAGGCGGATGTGGGCGATGTCGAAGTCGATGAGCTCGGTGCGGTAGTTGCTGCGGGCCCCGAAGGTGACAGGGAGGCGGACCTGCCCGATCGGGATCGTGGAACCGTCGGTGACCCCGGAGAAAGGCTTGGTTGGCTGAAGCTGGTCATAGGGCACTTGGAGATTGTTGGATGTTTCCACGGACAGGACGTTGAGCCCTGCTCCACCAACGATGAGGGTCCTGGTGACCAGTACGTTGCTGATGACTGGGGAGCAAAGCATCGGGAGGACTCCGGCTGTGGCCGCGCACTTGAGCTGATCCGCCGAGCTGAACGTGATGGCGCAAGCCGACCACCTGAGAGGGCGCGTTGCTTCGAGCTTGGGGAGGACTGCATTCACTTCGCGGGCAAACTGCTTGAAGATGCGTTGGGAGGCTGGGGCTTGAGCTCCGCCCAGGATGCAGGCGATTGCGCGCGGCTCCTGGAAGCCACCAGCCCCCTCGCCTTGATGGCACTCCTCGTTCCTCCTTGGCTGAGGCGGCAGTGGAGGGAGGCCTGCGTTGCCCTGCAGGCGATCCTCACGAGGCTGGTCCCGCCAGTCCCCCTCGCGAGGCAGGTCTCGCCAGCGGTCCTCGCGAGGTTGATCACGCCACCCTTGGTGCGGGCCGCGGTCTTCCTAGCGTCCTGCGTTTCTTCCTCCTCCTCGGCCGTAGCCCCGGTCACCGCGGTCAGGGCGACGGCCGATCCTTCCTTCTCGCACGGCGCGGAGCTCTTGGCATTCATTGGTGTTGTGGGTGTGGAGGTCGTGGTACACACAGTACTGGCTGCATCTGGAGGATTCGGGCAGATCCTTGCCCCGCTTGGTGTCCGGTTCCACCGCGAGCACGGCAGCCCCCTTGCGCTTCACGTCCTTGGCCTTGGGCTTCTTCTCTTCTGGGTCTGCGGCAGGCAGCTCGAGGAGGGAGAAACGTCCTTCCTCAGCCCTGGCGCACTTGGTCGCCAAGTTGAACAGCTCCAGGGAGGTGCACAGGTCTTCATGCATCGCCAGCTCCTCCTTCATCTTGACATCGCGCACACCATCGGAGAAGGCTGAGATGATGGCTTCCTCGGACACCTTGGGGATCTTGAGGCGCGCACTGTTGAAGCGCTGTATGTACTGTTGCATGGTCTCTCCGGGTTGTTGCTTGATGCGGCGCATGTCGCTCACAGCGGGCGGCCGGTCGCGAGTACCTTGGAAGTTGGCGATGAAGCGGGTGCGCATCTGGTCCCAGGAAGAGATCGTGCCTGGGGCCAGATTCAGGAGCCAGGTGCGAGCTCCTTCCTTGAGCACCATGGGGAACCAGTTCGCCATGACCTTTTCATCCCCGCTGGCGGCTTTGATGCCCAGCTCATAGAGCTGGAGGAACACGGTAGGGTCGGTCGTGCCGTCGTAGCGAGGAGGCAGGTCCGGCTTGAACTTGCCGGGCCACGCAACGCTGCACAGCTCGCTGGTGTAGGCGCGACAGCCAGCAGTGGCCACGGGAGGCTTTGGTCGAGGGAGAGCTTGGCCTTGCGGGTCCCCATGCGCTACAGCTGGGAGCAGCGCGGGGTCTTGACGTGCCGGAGCTGGAGCAGGGAGCGCCCGAGCAGCTTCTTGCGGTGTAGGAACTTCTTGGCAGCTCCGTTCTTGCTG
Source organism: Triticum aestivum (assembly GCF_018294505.1). Lineage (NCBI taxonomy): Eukaryota > Viridiplantae > Streptophyta > Magnoliopsida > Poales > Poaceae > Triticum > Triticum aestivum. Next base: position 1,792 of record NW_025255505.1, read on the forward strand.
GGCTGGCACCTGACGGAACGGGTACCGCCTAGGGGCCGCGCGCCTTGGAGCCATGGCGTCTTCTTGGAGAGGAGGCGGCTGGTACACCCCCGGAGCTTCG
>NW_025255506.1:0-1891 GCF_018294505.1 Triticum aestivum
ATGAAATATTTTCAAATTGGTGAATTTTTTTATCAAAAGCGAAAAACTATTTTCAAAATCAAGTGATTTTTTTTTCTTAAATTTGTGAACGCCTTTTTTATATCAAGATCGATGGACTTTTTCGAATCCGTAATTTTTTCTCAAAATCCGGTGAACTTTTTTTTTATCAAAATCGATCAACTTTTCCAAATCAGTGTTTTTTTTAAAAAAATCTGGTGAACTTTTTTTTCAAAATTGATGATTTTTTATTTTTGTTAACATTTCTTTGAAAATCCGTAAAAATATATTCAAAATAGACAAACTTTCTTAAAATTCGTGAATTATTGTTCAAATTGTCGTTTCCTTTTTTAGATCGTTCGTAGTCGGAGTGAAACATGGGTCAAATAAATTGGTTTTGGGATAGGGCACAACAAAGTTATCGTGGTGCAGTGTGGTTGTAGCCCCAATCGGTAGTATTGCAGTTTTTTCTTGCCTTTCGTTTTTTGAGCGTCTGGACGCGAGCTGCTGGGCCGACCCACTACCGCGCATAGCGCCAGTTAGCCTAAGCGGCGCTGAGGGCGCCGAAGAGGAGCACTCAGTTACCCTAAAAAAAAAGTTACCCACAAAGAAAAGTAACCCTAAAAAAAAGAGGACGCTGACATCCGAGCTGTACCTGGAGCCGGTTGTGGATTGTTCCGACTCGGCTCTGGGCTCTATCGCCATCGCGGTGCGGCGCCCATAAATAAATCACAAACAACTCCAAGCCGCTTTCCCAACTCACCATCCAACTCGTTTCCCTGCTGCGTCCGCTCGTCTCCATGGCGGAAGGCGCCCAACAAGCCTATCCCGCCGGCGGCGGCGATGGCGGGCGCTGGCTAGCGGCGGCACCTTCAAACCTCCGCGCCAAAGTGGTCCAGAAGATGTACGTATGCTCTGCTCATGCCCATGCTTTTCATCTCCCTCCCGATCGCTCTTCTTCTCCAAGATATTAGTAGACGACCTGGTTTTCTGCTGTGATCTCTGCACTAATAAAATCCATTTAACTATTTTCCTCCCTGTCTGTGCTGTTGGTTCACTTCAGAACGAATAATTTGTGCCAGTTCCAAGTCCAAGGGAATCAGCTGGACCAGCTCCACGCCGTCGCTGCCCGATTTGAGGCCAAGGTGTTCAGCGACTCCGACAACGTGCAGGACTATCTCAGAACAATAAGCATCAAGATGATGACTCTTCAGAGCAAATGGCAACCGGAACATGTAGCCAAGAAAAACAGCAAGAGCATCCAGCATATGAAGCAAGGCCACAGCTGACACAGAATGCTAATCCTGTTGAAACTCTACCGGCTCCGCAGCAAACCAATAGGTCTTTGTCGCCGGCAGCACTTCGCAGCCTAGCCCAAGATATGGGAGTGAACTTAAAGCGGGCCTTCCGCCACACAAGAGGCGAAAAACGCCATGCTAGTGGAGACCGAGATCAGAATCACCGACGATGACACAGGAGGAGCGGACGGGGCGGTGGTGATCGAGCTCTGCTACATCCCAGTGTCGCTTACACCAGACCTCAGGGCGGTCATCGACCCTTCTGAGATGACGACAAAGCTGCTCGTCCCCGTGGATTACCCACGAAGCTCCCCGGTGCTTCTCGGAGATGACAGCGGACACACATTAATGTAGAACCGGGCAATAGCACCGGTTCGTAAGGCCCTTTAGTGCCGGTTTAGGAACCGGCACTAAAGGCCCCCCTAGTATCGGTTCAGCACGAATCGGTGTTAAAGGGCAACCACGTGGCACGAGCCAACTCCGGGGGCCGGGAGCCCTTTAGTACCGGTTGGTAACACCAACCGGTACTAAAATGTTTGAGGGGTTTTTGGTTTTATGATTTTTTTTCATTTAATTTTGTGTTTTCCATTTTAATT
>NW_025255507.1:0-1891 GCF_018294505.1 Triticum aestivum
TGTCATGTTTTACGCACTATATGTTGTAAGGGGATGCCCCTCTATATGTTCTCTAAGGGGATGCTACTAGGGTACCTGATGCCCCTCTCTATCCTGTTATCTATTAATGTTTTTTCGGGCCTAAAGTTTCTTCATTGCATTTTATTTATGTGGCCATGTGAACTAAATAATGCACTAAAACATGATCAAATCATAAAAGTTGTTGTTAGCACGTGTCTAGTTAATTATTTCTCTTTTATGTTTTATGCACTATTTGTAAGGGTATGCCCCTCTATATGTTGTAAGGAGATGCTACTAGGGGCACATTAGATGTCTTCTTTTTTTGAGAGGGGCATAACCTTTTTCGGTTGAAACACACGAGTAAAAACTTTGAAAACACCATAGCACAAACCAAATTTTTTTAAAAATGGTGCCTGGTTGAAATAAACTAGAACCAATCAATTGCAACTTTTTTGGTTCACAAAGACTGCAAGTTAGACGACTAACTAGAACCAACCTTTTGTTTTAGCCGAAACAACACAGGACCCTACCATCGGACACGATAGCTTGTGCATAAAAATAGCTCAAATAATTATCAGATGAGTTATCTCAAAAAGGTGACTGCAGGAGGCTTAAAATTTGTAAAATAACCTAAGCCGAAAAGATATATCGATGTCATTGATCGTGTGCACTTTTTTGCACTAGCTACACTTCTTTTATCAATGGGCCTGGATATGTTCTATTCGGCCCTACCTACCTTCTATAGGGGCCTGGCCTTTTCGGGCAACTGTCGACGAACCTTTTTTTCCTTTTCTCCCTCTACCACTGAAATTGAAACTGATGACGAACTGAAGAACTAAAAAAACGGGGCCGAAACAGAGTGGAGAAGACATGCCGAATTCGTACAGCGCAACACTTTTATTCAAACATACATATCATTACGATTACAAATGATACCCAATCTATTCACTAACAACTAATTATCATCACATAAACATATGCGAGAGCAATTACACAAACATAAAAAAGTCCAGCCATCAAATTGCCATGCTTCTGCAATTCGATGAGTTTCTTCATCTGCTTGTTCAGTTTCCTCAGCTCTGCCGTCACTCCTGCATCCCCCACAGTAGCACCAATGGAATGGGCGCCCCCAATGGAATTGCCAGATCCAGGGGCCCCAGATGCAAACGGGCCCGATCCAAACTTCTCTGCCTCCAACGGTAAATCGAGCTCCCCTGATGCACCCTCCAGTTGAATCCGCTCTATGTACTCATCTAGCCACTCAAAATGGGTGCATTGCTTCAATTTCTGAAATCGGAAAGATGAACCCTAAATCCCAAATCCGATGAAAAATATGAAATTGGGAGACAAAAACCAAAATTGGCATATTGAGAAGTAAAGTCTCACCTTTCCCTGTTCTGGTTTGCCCTCGCATTTCACGAATTCCCGCCCAAGGTTGCCATTCTTGTCGGTCGTTGTGACTAGCCGCTTCAGGGGTGCGGTACGTGGGCATGCATGGCACCTTGTCATGGGCACTGCGCCATAGCGCGGCCATGAGCGACGGGAGGCTGAAGCAGAGCTCGACATTGCTAGGTCGCGGCCCGGAACGGCGTTGCTGCGCGTCGTCGCCGGAGAAGAAGAAGAACAACGGTCGGGGAGGGGGCGGATGGGAAGGTCGCAGTAGGGCTGGGGTGCTGCACGGCTCGGGGCATGGCTCGGTGTCCTCTCTTGTACCAATGCTGAGCTGGATAAGTTAGTGGGTCCCATGCTGTGGGTCCCGCTCACCTGACCAATGCTGAGCTGGATAAGTTAGTGGGTCCCACGCTGTGGGTCCCGCTCACCTGATTCGAGTTTTAAACATGTGTCTTTGGATTAGGCAGAAGTGTCGCACGGCAGTTATTTTTTCCAACGC
>NW_025255508.1:0-1891 GCF_018294505.1 Triticum aestivum
CGAAAGGTCGAACACGAGTCGTATGGAAGATACGATCTACATGAGAATGTTCACCGACGATGACTAGTCCGTCTCACGTGATGATCGGACACGGCCTAGTCGACTCGGATCGTGTAACACTTAGATGACCAAAGGGATGTCAAATCTGAGTGGGAGTTCATTATAATTTGATTAGATGAACTTAATTATCATGAACTTAGTCTAAATTTTTACAATATGTCTTGTAGATCAAATGGCCAACGTAGTCCTCAACTTCAACGCGTTCCTAGAGAAAACCAAGCTGAAAGATGATGGCAGCAACTATACGGACTGGGTCCGGAACCTGAGGATCATCCTCATAGCTGCCAAGAAAGATTATGTCCTACAAGCACCGCTTGGTGACGCACCCGTTCTCCCTGCGGAACAAGACGTTATGAACGCTTGGCAGGCACGTTCCGATGACTACTCCCTCGTTCAGTGCGGCATGCTTTACAGCCTAGAGCCGGGGCTCCAAAAGCGTTTTGAGAGACATGGAGCATATGAGATGTTCGAAGAGCTGAAAATGGTTTTCCAAGCTCATGCCCGGGTCGAGAGATATGAAGTCTCCAACAAATTCTTCAGCTGTAAGATGGAGGAAAACAGTTCTGTCAGTGAGCACATACTCACTATGTCTGGGTTGCATAACCGCTTGACTCAACTGGGAGTTAATCTCCCGGATGATGCGGTCATTGACAGAATCCTCCAGTCGCTTCCACCGAGCTACAAGAGCTTTGTGATGAACTTCAATATGCAGGGGATGGAAAAGACCATTCCTGAAGTATTTGCTATGCTGAAATCAGCAGAGGTAGAAGTCAGAAAGGAACATCAAGTGTTGATGGTCAATAAAACCACTAAGTTCAAGAAGGGCAAGGGTAAAAAGAACTTCAAGAAAGACGGCAAGGTAGTTGCCACGCCCAGCAAGCAAGCTGCCGGGAAGAAGCCAAAGAATGGACCCAAGCCCGAGACTGAGTGTTTTTATTGCAAGGAAAGTGGTCATTGGAAGCGGAATTGCCCCAAATACTTAACGGACAAGAAGGCCGGCAAAACCAAAGGTATATTTGATATACATGTAATTGATGTGTACCTTACCAGTAATCGTAGTAACTCCTGGGTATTTGATACCGGTGCCGTTGCTCATATTTGTAACACACAACAGGAGCTGCGGAATAAACGGAGACTGGCGAAGGACGAGGTGACGATGCGCGTCGGGAATGGTTCCAAGGTCGATGTGATCGCCGTCGGCACGCTACCTTTACATTTACCTACGGGATTAGTTTTGAACCTCAATAATTGTTATTTTGTGCCAAGTTTGAGCATGAACATTGTATCAGGATCTCGTTTAATTCGAGATGGCTACTCATTTAAATCCGAGAATAATGGTTGTTCCATTTATATGAGAGATATGTTTTATGGTCATGCTCCGATGGTGAATGGTTTATTCTTTATGAATCTCGAGCGTAATGCTACACATATTCATAGTGTAAGTACCAAAAGATGTAAGATTGATAGTGATAGTCCCACATACTTGTGGCACTGCCGCCTCGGTCACATAGGTGTCAAACGCATGAAGAAGCTCCATGCTGATGGACTTTTAGAGTCTCTTGATTACGAATCATTTGACACGTGCGAACCATGCCTCATGGGTAAAATGACCAAGACTCCATTCTCAGGAACAATGGAGAGAGCAACCAACTTATTGGAAATCATACATACTGATGTGTGCGGTCCAATGAGTGTTGAGGCTCGCGGTGGCTATCGTTATGTTCTCACCCTCACTGATGACTTGAGTAGATATGGGTATGTCTACTTAATGAAACACAAGTCTGAGACCTTTGAAAAGTTCAAGGAATTTCAGAGTGAAGTTGAGAATCAA
>NW_025255509.1:0-1891 GCF_018294505.1 Triticum aestivum
GTGCATGATATGGGTATTTTGTGTGGCGAAGATGGAAGCATAGCCAAAATATATGATTTTGTAGGGATAAAACTTCTTTGACCATGTTATTTTGAGAAGACATAATTGCTTTGTTAGTATGCTTGAAGTATTATTATTTTTATGTCAATATTAAACTTTTGTTTTGAATCTTATGGATCTGAATATTCTTGCCACAATAAAGAATATTACATTGATAAATATGTTAGGTAGCATTCCACATCAAAAATTCTATTTTTATCATTTACCTACTCGAGGACGAGCAGGAATTAAGCTTGGGGATGCTTGATACGTCTCCAACGTATCTATAATTTTTGATTGTTCCATGCTATTATATTATACATCTAGGATGTTTTATATGCATTTATATGCTATTTTATATGATTTTTGGGACTAACCTATTAACCCAGGGCCCAGTGCCAGTTTCTGTTTTTTCCTTGTTTTTGAGTATCGCAGAAAAGGAAAACCAAACGGAGTCCAATTGACCTGAAATTTGACGGAGATTATTTTTGGACCATAAGAAGCCCACGGAGCATCGGAGATGGACCAGAAGAGTCCCGGGCTGCCCACGAGGGTGGGGGGCGCGCCCACCCCCTGGGCGCGCCCCCTGCCTCGTGGACAGCCTGGAGACCCCCTGACTTGTTCCCGACGCCAATACCTCTCATATATACCCACACTTCCAGAACATAAGCTAGATCGGGAGTTCCGCCGCCGCAAACCTCCAGAGCCATCAAAAACCAATCGGTACCCCATTCCAGCATCCTGCTGGAGGGGGGAATCCCTCTCCGGTGGCCATCTTCATCATCCCGGCGCTCTCCATGCGAGGAGGGAGTAGTTCACCCTCGGGGCTAAGGGTATGTACCAGTAGCTATGTGTTTGATCTCTCTCTCTCTCTCTCTCTCGTGTTCTTCATTTGCCACGATCTTGATGTACCGCAAGCTTTGCTATTATAGTTGGATCTTATGATGTTTCTCCCCCTCTACTCTCTTGTAATGGATTGAGTTTTCCCTTTGAAGTTATCTTATCGGATTGAGTCTTTGAGGATTTGAGAACACTTGATGTATGTCTTGCATGTGCTTATCTGTGGTGACAATGGGATATCACGTGATCTACTTGATGTATGTTTCGGTGATCAACTTGCGGGTTCCGCAATCTCGTGAACTTATGCATAGGGGTTGGCACACGTTTTCGTCTTGAATCTCCGGTAGAAACTTTGGGGCACTCTTTGAAGTACTTTGTGTTGGTTGAATAGCTTCGTGTTATTTTACTACGGACTCTTGAATAGATTGATCAGAAAGAATAACTTTGAGGTGGTTTCGTACCCTAAAATAATCTCTTCGTCTGTTCTCCGCTATTAGTGACTTTGGAGTGACTCTTTGTTGCATGTTGAGGGATAGTTATATGATCCAGTTTTGTTATTATTGTTGAGAGAACTTGCACTAGTGAAGGTATGAACCCTAGGCCTTGTTTCCTAGCATTGCAATACCGTTTGTGCTCACTTTTATCATTAGTTACCTTGCTGTTTTTATATTTTCAGATTAAAAAAATCTATATCTACCATCCATATTGCACTTGCATCACCATCTCTTCGACGAACTAGTGCACCTATACAATTTACCATTGTATTGCATGTGTTGGGGACACAAGAGACCCTTCGTTATTTGGTTGCAGGGTTGTTTGAGAGACACCATCTTCATCCTACGCCTCCCACGGATTGATAAACCATAGGTCATCCACTTGAGGGAAATTTGCTACTGTCCTACAAACCTCTGCACTTGGAGGCCCAACAACGTCTACAAGAAGAAGGTTGTGTAGTAGACATCAATATATGGTAGGTTCTTCACAAAAATACCTCATTTTAGGCACTAAAAAA
>NW_025255510.1:0-1891 GCF_018294505.1 Triticum aestivum
TTTTTTTTTTGCACTCGCCAACTCAATTGCTATTGAACTGACCTATTTAGTTGATCTGGTTCGAAGTTACGCATTTGTCACTAGGGTGTGATTCCGAACTAATTTTTTTGTGCCCCATGGATCTTGGTGGTTAATTTTATCATCTCACGCACTCGAATCAAAGTAAACCTATACATCCTAACCACCATCTCAGTACCTCTTAACAGAACCATTTGCCTCTTATTTCTATAGATCTATTAGTGGCCATGGCTCTTAGTTATTTTGCATGCCGTTTGAGTTGACTTGGCATTTAAGTGTTCACTATTGTCAGTGCCTTGATAAATATTTAGTTTCATGTGTAAACTTGTTGAGATATTAACATTAGAAGCTTACACCAGCCAGGTCGACGAGCGGTGGCTCCACGCCATGGATATAGTTTGTTGGTGATGCCATTTTTTGTTGGATTTATATGGCCTCAAATGCTGCTGCTATAATACTTGATTTCTGCAATGTATGTTCTATTATGTTATCACTTCTAGGTCAACTTGATTATACTTTCATTTGACACATATCTATTTGATTAATTTGTAGCAACCTCATGTTTATTGTTGTTTTATACTAGATACTTTGTTATTCTCATTTGTAGGCACAATAAGATCTAAGGATTTTGGAAAGCATGTAATTTGATTTTTAAGTTTCTTCTACTATCTATTCATATCTACAAATGTCTAATGTTGTTGTGAATATGGTAGGTATGATTGGGTAGCAGGCTACTTGGTGATGTCCATCACAACCTGCCATGACATATAGTTGCCATTAGGAGAGTCGACGACAAGAACACGAGTGACAACCTTAGTAGTGAATTGGATTTAACTACTTCCTAATCATTGTTGTGTGATATATTGTGTCAATATATGTTGTATATTATCATTTCATGGAGGATATGATAAATTTCTTTGGAAATATTATACTTTGGAAATATTTGTGTAACGTATGGTACTTTGGAAATATTGTTCTGGTCCAAAATTCGTATTATGATTTACATGATGCATTATGCTAAAAGTGTATTTGATCAAAGTTGGGCCGAAAGAAATGGATGAGACCAAATTTAAATTGATGTTAAATCCATGATGGTTCCTGTGACAAAAAAATGGTGTCCACGTAGGTAGCCACATCATTCCATGTGGCATTGGTCCATGACGGTCTGTACCGTCACAGCCTAGTTTGGGCTTGGGCGGGCCAGAGGTAGTTCCATGACGGCCAAAAACCGTCATGGAAGCTACGCTGTCAAATTATGACGTGATATACATGACGGATTTCAAGTCCGTCATGGATGGCACACATGACAGTTTTTGGCTAATCTGTGACAGCTAAGGACCGTCACGTATTAACAGATTTCTTGTAGTGAAAAGGAAGATCATCGAAATGGATGGAGTAGCCAATGAGCAAGACTTCGACAAGTATGGTGACCCGAAGATCGAACATGACGACGACGATGAAGTAGCAGCATACACCACAAGAAGAAGCAGGACCACCCTACCTAAAGGACGTCCGTTCCACAGAAGAACTCCATTTGCGAAAAAGAAGGGCAAGAAGATTGTGAACAGATAGCTAGCTAAGATCGATTGTATTTAAATTGTAGCCTTCATTTCTCGGGCACTTTTTGATATCATGAATATTTTTAAATTTCATGGGCACTTTTTGAATTCATGAATAGTTTTTTCTAATTTGATGATATTTTTTCATATTCAATATGAAAAAATATTGAATATTCATGAGGACACTCGATCTCGATCCCCCTCCCTCTCGATAGCTATCCCCCTCGCCAGATCCCCCTCGCTGCCAAGCACCCCCCGCACCCTCCCCCCGCTCCACCGTCGTCGACGACCCCCCGCACCCTCCCCCGCTCCAC
>NW_025255511.1:0-1891 GCF_018294505.1 Triticum aestivum
CCATATCATGTCACAACTATATAATTGCATGTGATGTTTATTATGTATTATGCATCTTGTTTACTTAGGACGACGGTAGTAAATAAGATGATCCCTTATAAAATTTCAAGAAGTGTTCTCCCCTAACTGTGCACCGTTGCTACAGTTCGTCGCTTCTAAGCACCACGTGATGATCGGGTGTGATGGATTCTTACGTTCACATACAACGGGTGTAAGACAGTTTTACACAGCGAAAACACTTAGGGTTAACTTGACGAGCCTAGCATGTGCAGACATGGCCTCGGAACACGAGACCGAAAGGTCAAACACGAGTCGTATGGAAGATACGATCAACATGAGAATGTTCACCGACGATGACTAGTCCGTCTCACGTGATGATCGGACACGGGCTAGTCAACTCGGATCGTGTAAACACTTAGATGACTAGAGGGATGTCTAATCTAAGTGGGAGTTCATAATTTGATTAGAACTTTATTATCATGAACTTAGTCTAAAACCTTTGCAAATATGTCTTGTAGATCAATGGCCAACGCTAATGTCAACATGAACTTCAACGCGTTCCTAGAGAAAACCAACCTGAAAGATGATGGCAGCAACTATACGGACTGGGTCCGAAACCTGAGGATCATCCTCATAGCTGCCAGGAAACAATATGTCCTAGAAGGACCGCTAGGTGACGCTCCCGTCCCAGAAAACCAAGACATTATGAATGCTTGGCAGTCTCGCGCTGATGATTACTCCCTCGTTCAGTGCGGCATGCTTTACAGCTTAGAACCGGGGCTCCAAAAGCGTTTTGAGCATCACGGAGCATATGAGATGTTCGAAGAGCTGAAACTAGTTTTCCAAGCTCATGCCCGGGTCGAGAGATATGATGTCTCCGACAAGTTCTACAGTTGTAAGATGGAGGAAAATAGTTCTGTCAGTGAGCACATCCTGAAGATGTCTGGGTTGCACAACCGTATGACCCAGCTGAACATTAACCTCCCAGATGAGGCGGTCATTGACAGAATCCTCCAGTCGCTCCCACCAAGCTACAAGAGCTTTGTGATGAACTACAACATGCAGGGGATGGAAAAGACCATTCCTGAAGTGTTCTCGATGCTGAAGTCAGCAGAGGCTGAAATCAAGAAAGAACATCAAGTGTTGATGGTCAATAAGACCACTAAGTTCAAGAAGGGCAAGGGTAAGAAGAACTTCAAGAAGGACGGCAAAGATGTTGCCGCGCCTGGTAAGCCAGTTACCAGGAAGAAGTCAAAGAATGGACCTAAGCCTGAGACTGAGTGCTTTTATTGCAAAGGGAAGGGTCATTGGAAGCGGAACTGCCCCAAATACTTAGCGGATAAGAAGGCCGGCAACACCAAAGGTATATTTGATATACATGTGATTGATGTGTACCTTACCAGTACTCGTAGTAACTCCTGGGTATTTGATACCGGTGCCGTTGCTCATATTTGTAACTCACAGCAGGAGCTGCGGAATAGACGGAGACTGGCGAAGGACGAGGTGACGATGCGCGTCGGGAATGGTTCCAGAGTCGATGTGATCGCCGTCGGCACGCTGCCTCTACATTTACCTACGGGATTAGTTTTGAACCTTAATAATTGTTATTTAGTGCCAAGTTTGAGCATGAACATTGTATCAGGATCTCGTTTAATACGAGATGGCTACTCATTTAAGTCTGAGAATAATGGTTGTTCGATTTATATGAGAGATATGTTTTATGGTCATGCTCCGATGGTCAATGGTTTATTCTTAATGAATCTCGAACGTAATATTACACATGTTCATAGTGTAGATGCCAAAAGATTTAAAGTTGATAACGATAGTCCCACATACTTGTGGCACTGCCGCCTTGGTCACATTGGTGTCAAGCGCATGAAGAAGCTCCATG
>NW_025255512.1:0-1891 GCF_018294505.1 Triticum aestivum
CCTCAAACACGGAGACGAGTTTACCACGGTTTCCACCCCTCCCTCTATACCGCAGCAACACGTATTTTTTTACCCCTTCCAGAACGCGCTCCTCGCGCCACAAAGCCGCCTCTAGACGCGTGACCAATGAGCAGCGAGCTAAAACATATCGCAAATGTCAAAAATAATATAACGGGGTTAATATATATCGCGCACATGTGATATGTTTGTCATGAGGCGCAAAAAATAATTAAAAAGGGAATGCAACACGAGGACTTCCCAGGAGGTCACCCATCCTAGTACTATTCTCGCCCAAGCACGCTTAACTTCGGAGTTCTGATGGGATCCGGTGCTTTAGTGCTGGTATGATCGCATCCAACATGTTACCCCCGCCTTCGTCCCTTATGCTTGCCACTCCCAGGTCCACTACAAAGATGATTGTCATTCTTACTACCATTACAACCGTTGCCTAATAATGGAAAATTCCCTATATATACTACTTACTCCCCCCCTCAAACACGGAGACGAGTTTACCATGGTTTCCACCCCTCCCTCTATACCGCAGCAACACAAATTTTTTTACCCCTTTCAGAACGCGCTCCTCGCGCCACAAAGCCGCCTCTAGACGCGTGACCAATGACCAGCGAGCTAAAACATATCGCAAATGTCAAAAATAATATAACGGGGTTAATATATAGCGCGCACATGTGATATGTTTGTCATGAGGCGCAAAAAATAATTAAAAAGGGAATGCAACACGATGACTTCCCAGGAGGTCACCCATCCTAGTACTATTCTCGCCCTAGCACGCTTAACTTCGGAGTTCTGATGGGATCCGGTGCTTTAGTGCTGGTATGATCGCATCCAACATGTTACCCCCGCCTTCGTCCCTTATGCTTGCCACTCCCAGGTCCACTACAAAGATGATTGTCATTCTTACTACCATTACAACCGTTGCCTAATAATGGATAATGCCCTATATATACTACTTACTCCCCCCCTCAAACACGGAGACGAGTTTACCACGGTTTCCACCCCTCCCTCTATACCGCAGCAACACGTATTTTTTTACCCCTTTCAGAAAGCGCTCCTCGCGCCACAAAGCCGCCTCTAGACGCGTGACCAATGAGCAGCGAGCTAAAACATATCGCAAATGTCAAAAATAATATAACGGGGTTAATATATATCGCGCACATGTGATATGTTTGTCATGAGGCGCAAAAAATAATTAAAAAGGGAATGCAACACGAGGACTTCCCAGGAGGTCACCCATCCTAGTACTACTCTCTCCCAAGCACGCTTAACTTCGGTGTTCTGATGGGATCCGATGCTTTAGTGCTGGTATGATCGCATCCAACATGTTACCCCCGCCTTCGTCCCTTATGCTTGCCACTCCCAGGTCCACTGCAAAGATGATTGTCATTCTTACTACCATTACAACCGTTGCCTAATAATGGATAATGCCCTATATATACTACTTACTCCCCCCCTCAAACACGGAGACGAGTTTACCACGGTTTCCACCCCTCCCTCTATACCGCAGCAACACGTATTTTTTACCCCTTTCAGAACGCGCTCCTCGCGCCACAAAGCCGCCTCTAGACGCGTGACCAATGAGCAGCGAGCTAAAACATATCGCAAATGTCAAAAATAATATAACGGGGTTAATATATACCGCGCACATGTGATATGTTTGTCATGAGGCGCCAAAAATAATTAAAAAGGGAATGCAACACGAGGACTTCCCAGGAGGTCACACATCCTAGTACTACCCTCGCCCAAGCACGCTTAACTTCGGAGTTCTGATGGGATCCGGTGCTTTAGTGCTGGTATGATCGCATCCAACATGTTACCCCCGCCTTCGTCCCTTATGCTTGCCACTCCCAGGTCCACTGCAAAGATGATTGTCATT
>NW_025255513.1:0-1891 GCF_018294505.1 Triticum aestivum
TCGCGAGTTTGGCCTGATATGCATCAGCTCCGAATCATGTCTTTGGTCAATAGTTGGGTTTGCCCGGCTCCCGTGTTTTGCTACCTTATGTTCCGCTCTATCGGCTAAGGTGGCACCGGGAGAACTACTGCGATTGTGCCCTGGTTCATCTGGACGAGCACCTCAGTAGAGAAAGCTGAAAACTGACTGTCATGATAAAGCGCGAGACTGGTCAACCACTCGATGACTCATCAGAATCTTCGTGATTCCTCCGCATTAACGAAGGACCGGTTTCCGGTCATGTATGTACGCGCACCGTATTCGGATAGACGCGGAAGTACCAGGGGCTATATAGTAGCCCCACTGTCAAACTCCTATGGCTAAGTGAAAGTGTTAAAGCAATATAGTCCGATTGCCTTGTTCGCCGTGCTATCACCTCCTTAATGGACCAAGACATTGTATCAAGTGTGAATACGCGCTTTTCCAAACACCCCCGCATTATATGCGTGGGGGCTGATGCCGATGACTTCAAACTTTCAGGTTATATACATACATAAACGGCCGCACATGAGGCATCATAATACTTTCAGGCAAAAGTATAAACACAGCCTAAATAATCATAATAACATTGTTTTTACAATTGGGATGCATGTCACTAGGACATGATACTCTTCGAGCACTGAGCCTCTATTAAACGAGCGCCTTCTAGGACTTCTTCAAAATAGTGCTCGGCCGATACCTGGCCTACGGCCGAACTCTGGGTTGCAATAGCGGTGGCCTCCATCTCTTCCCAGTATGTCTTAACACGGGCAAGAGCCATCCGCACACCCTCTATGCACGCCGACCTCTTTGCAGCGTCGATATGCGGCACAACACCAAGGAATCGTTGCACTAAACCAAAATAACTATTCGGCCTTGGTCCTTCCGGCCAAAGATGATCCACGACAGACCTCTGGGCAAGCCCGGACAACCTATGGAGCTGAGCCCACTCGGCCATTTGCTCATTCAACAGCAGCGGACGCGTTGGAGCACTGAACTGCGACCAGAACAACTTTTCCACTTCATGATCTTTTTTATCTTTGAAAAACTCAGTCGCATCAGCAGCACTCGTTGCCAAGTCCACGTACACGTCTGCAACACTCCATAATTGATCCAGAAGGGCATACTTCGGATCTCCGAACTTCTTCCGCAACAAAAAGGGCTTCCCAGCCGTGATATCTCCGGCTTGACGAAGCTCCTCCTTCGCCGCTCTGATTTTCGAGCGGGTCTCCTTGGCTGCTACCATGGCTTTCTTCAGGTCCGCCGCTTTCGCTTGACTTTCCTTTTCGAGAAGCTCATACCGGTCGGCGGCATCCTTCAGCTCAACAGCCATCTTGGCTATTTTATCTTCGCTCTGGCGATGAGCAGCCTATTCGGCTCTTAATTCTTCGACCGCCTTTAGGGCAGCCGCATCACTTCTCCTGGCTTGTTCCTTGGTTCGGGCAAGCTCCGCCCGAACGGTCTCCGCGGCGGCAACTCCATCTGCAGTCACAACATATTATAGATACTAGCATCATGCTCCTCTTAATATCTGTTAACCACCGGAGAATACATACCCTGTGCCTCGTCAAGCCGCTTGTTTACAAGCACGATGTCGGCATCTGCCGCATCAAGTTGCCGCTTCAGTTCGGCAAACTCACAAGTCCGGCCAGCCACCGGACCCTCAGCGGCCTGCACATAAAAGCAGCATGATCATTACCTGGGACTATGATCCTCTGTTTGCCGCCTTTGGACAGCAACCAGAGTCTCAGGGGCTACTATCTGCATAGGGCACTCCTAGCGTGTGCGGTACCGTCAAAAAATATATATATTACTTTGCATACCTCAAAGCCTTTTAGCAGGCTCATAAAAGCTTCATGCAAACCACTTTTGG
>NW_025255514.1:0-1890 GCF_018294505.1 Triticum aestivum
AGTTAGAGTACGGTTCTTTCTTTCGGCCACCCCATTTGACTGAGGTGAGTAGGGAGGCGTCCTCTCATGGATTATACCATGTTCCGCATAAGAAGCATCAAATTCATTGGAAAAATACTCTCCACCATGGTCGGACCTAAGCCTCTTGATTTTTCGATCAAGTTGGTTTTCCACTTCAGCTTTATAGATCTTGAAAAAGTTCAAAGCCTCATCCTTAGATTTCAGAAGATACACACGACAGTATCTAGTGGAGTCGTCAATTAACGTCATGAAATATTTCTTTCCACCTTTTGTCAAAACACCATTCATTTCACATAGATCTGAATGTATAAGTTCTAGTGGTGCAATATTTCTCGTCTCCGCAGTCACGTCAGACTTACGAGGTTGCTTAGCTTGCACGCACACTTGACACTTAGATCCCTTGACAGTGGTGAAACTAGGGATTAAGTTCAACTTTGCTAGTCGCAACATGCAACCAAAGTTAACATGACAAAGACGTGAATGCCACATATTTGATTTACTATTGTTGCAAATATGATCAACAACTTTATTGCAAACGTCTGACAAGGATAAACGAAACAGGACTCCTAAGTCATAGCCTTTACCGACAAAGGTTCCATACTTGGATATTACAAATTTATTCGACTCAAAGACAAGCTTGTAGCCATCTCTACACAAAAGAGATCCGCTAACAAGATTTTTATTGACGGAGGGGACATAATGCACATTCTTCAGCCGCACGATCTTCCCCGAAGTAAACTTCAGATCGACTGTGCCAACACCACAAACAGAAGCACTTGAACCGTTGCCCATCAGCACGGTTGAAGTCCCTGCGGTCTGATAAGACGAAAACATGAAAATATCACCGCATACATGCACATTAGCACCCGTGTCAATCAACCAATCAGGAGAATGACATACTGAAAGAATAGTGGGAAATATACCATACCCAGCATCCTTCATGTCAGTGTCTCCAATGACAACATTAGCGGTCTTGCCGCCTTTACCAGGATGACGCTTGTCACAGCGATTAGGGAAACTAGGAGCCCAATGATCAGGATCTCCACACACATGACAAGCACCTTTCTTCTTGCCATTCTTCTTCTTGAAGTTTGTGTGTTGCACAGCCTTGTTCTTTCCATCAAACTTTGCTTTACCATCAAACTTGCCCTTGTTCTTGAACTTGTGGGGCTGAAAGTTCTGGTTCTGTACCACATTGGCACTAGTTCCTCCCTCAATACCTCGAGCACGTGTGTCCTTTGCTCTCGCCTTTTCTTCCACATCAAGAGTACCAATGAGATCCAGAACGGAAAACTCCTGTCTCTTATGCTTCAGTAAGGTAGCAAAGTTCCTCCATGAAGGAGGAAGCTTAGTAATGATACCCCCAGCAACAAACTTGTCCGGTAGTATGCAATTGAAGTGCTCAAGTTTTCTAGCAAATGACTGTATCTCATGAGCCTGCTCAACCACGGAGCGCTCTTCAGTCATCCTGTAATCATAGAATTGCTCCATGATGTACAACTCAGTGCCGGCATCCGAGACCCCAAACTTGGCCTCGAGTGCGTCCCACATATCTTTTCCATTGTCAATTGACGCATAAGCGTCAACTATGTTCTCACCAAGAACACTCAAGAGAGCAGCCTTAAACAGAGTATCCATTTTCTGAAAAGCTTGTGCCTGTTGGGCATCTTGCTCTCCTTCAGGTTTGCCAAGAATGACGTCATAACAGCTCATGGTCTGAAACCATAAGACTGCTCTCACGCGCCACCTCTTATAGTGGATACCCTCAAACATAGGAGGTCTCATGGAAGCAGCAAAACCACTCGGGGTAAATTGCCTATAATAAGGTTTTTGGATTGTTGGAAATATGAGCAATTTACCGAATGATTT
>NW_025255515.1:0-1890 GCF_018294505.1 Triticum aestivum
TATGCAACTCACGTTTACCGGAGGAACACTTTGGGTACTACCAAACGTCACAACGTAACTGGGTGATTATAAAGGAGTACTACAGGTGTCTCCGAAGGTACATGTTGAGTTGGCGTATTTCGAGATTAGGTTTTGTCACTCCGATTGTCGGAGAGGTATCTCTGGGCCCTCTCGGTAATGCACATCATTATAAGCCTTGCAAGCAATGTGACCAAATGAGTTGGTTACGGGATGATGCATTACGGAACGAGTAAAGAGACTTGCCGGTAACGAGATTGAACTAGGTATTGGATACCGACGATCAAATCTCGGGCAAGTAACATACTGATGACAAAGGGAACAACGTATGTTGTTATGCGGTTTGACCGATAAAGATCTTCGTAGAATATGTAGGAACCAATATGGGCATCCAGGTCCCGCTATTGGTTATTGACCGAGAATGGTTCTAGGTCATGTCTACATAATTCTCGAACCCGTAGGGTCCGCACGCTTAACGTTACGATGACAGTTTTATTATGAGTTTATAAGTTTTGATGTACCGAAGTTTGTTCGGAGTCCCGGATGTGATCACGGACATGACGAAGAGTCTCAAAATGGTCGAGACATAAAGATTGATATATTGGAAGCCTATGTTTGGACATCGGAAAGGTTCCC
Source organism: Triticum aestivum (assembly GCF_018294505.1). Taxonomy (NCBI): domain Eukaryota; kingdom Viridiplantae; phylum Streptophyta; class Magnoliopsida; order Poales; family Poaceae; genus Triticum; species Triticum aestivum. The sequence goes on from NW_025255515.1 coordinate 655, forward strand.
GGTGAAATCGGGATTTTACCGAAACACCGAGGGGTTACCGGAACCCTCCCGGGGGTTAATGGGCCTTAGTGGGCCATGAGGAAGAAGAGGAGGCCCGGCCAGGGCAGGCCGCACGCCCCCTCCCCCCTAGTCCGAATAGGACAAGGAAGGGGGAAGGGGGCGGCGCCCCCCTCTCCTCTTTCCCCTCCCCCCTTTCCTTCTCCACCAAGGCAAGAGGGGGGAGTCCTACTCCTGGTGGGAGTAGGACTCCTCCAGGCGCACCCCAAGGGGCGGGCCGCACCTCCCCCTCCCTCCTTTATATACGGGGGCAGGGGGCACCCCATAACACACAAGTTGATCTACGGATCGTTCCTTAGCCGTGTGCGGTGCCCCCCTCCACCATATTCCACCTCGGTCATATCGTCACGGAGTTTAGGCGAAGCCCTGCGCCGGTAGAGCATCATCATCGTCACCACGCCATCGTGCTGACGGAACTCATCCCCGAAGCTTTGCTGGATCGGAGCCCGGGGATCGTCATTGAGCTGAACGTGTGCTAAACTCGGAGGTGCCGTACGTTCGGTGCTTGGATCGGTCGGATCGTGAAGACGTACGACTACATCAACCGCGTTGTCATAACGCTTCCCCTTACGGTCTATGAGGGTACGTGGACGGACACTCTCCCCTCTCGTTGCTATGCCATCACCATGATCTTGAATGTACGTAGGAATTTTTTTGAAATTACTACGTTCCCCAACAGTGGTATCAGAGCCTAGGTTTTATGCGTTGATGTTATATGCATGAGTAGAACACAAGTGAGTTGTGGGCGATATAAGTCATACTGCTTACCAGCATGTCATACTTTGGTTCAGCGGCATTGTGAGATGAAGCGGCCCGGACCGATATTACACGTACGCTTACGCGAGACTGGTTTCACCGCTACGAGCACTCGTTGCTTAAAGGTGACCGGCGGGTGTCTGTCTCTCTCACTTTAGTTGAACCGAGTGTGGCTACGCCCGGTCCTTGCGAAGGTTAAAACAGCACCAACTTGACAAACTATCGTTGTGGTTTTGATGCGTAGGTAAGAACGGTTCTTGCTAAGCCCGTAGCAGCCACGTAAAAATTGCAACAACAAAGTAGAGGACGTCTAACTTGTTTTTGCAGGGCATGTTGTGATGTGATATGGTCAAGACGTGATGCTATATTTTATTGTATGAGATGATCATGTTTTGTAACCGAAGTTATCGGCAACTGGCAGGA
>NW_025255516.1:0-1890 GCF_018294505.1 Triticum aestivum
GAATGTGCACTTTGATGGATTGAGCTTGATATCATACCTCCTGAGATTGGCAAATGTTTCAGCTAGGTCAGTCAACAGGTCGGAATCTTTCGTGACTTGACCACGATATCATCCATGTATGCTTCCACATTCCGACTGATTTGAGTGAGTAAACACTTTTGAATCATTCTCATGAACGTGGCTCCGGCATTCTTGAGGCCGAATGGCATGGTGATATAGCAGAAGCACCCGAGTGGAGTGATGAAAGCTGTTTTGATTTCGTCAGGTCCATACAGACGGATCTGATGATACCCAGAATAAGCGTCTAAAAAAGACAATCTCTCGCACCTCGTAGTCGAGTCGACAATTTGGTCGATGTGAGGGAGAGGAAAATGATCTTTTGGGCAGGCCCAATTGATATGTTTGAAATTAATGCACATGCAAAGTGAGTTGTCCTTCTTGGGAACCATGACGACATTGGCGAGCCACTCGGAGTGGTATATCTCTCGGATGAACTCTGCTGCAAGGAGTCGAGCCACCTCCCCGCCAATGGCTTTTTTCTTCTGAATGGCGGACCATCGAAGATGTTCTTTAACAGGTTTTGCTTTTGAGTCGACTCTAAGGCGATGCTCAGCCAGCCCCCTGGGAACACCCGGCATGTCAGCTGGCTTCCATGCAAAGATGTCCCAGTTCTCACGGAGGAACTGGATGAGCGCTTCTTCCTATTTAGAGTCGAGTGTTGTGGAAATGTGGGTTGGAGCTGCGTTGGGGTCGGTCGGGTGGATATGAACTGGCTTCGTCTCCCCAGACGACTGGAACGCTGACTCTGGGGCGGGCTTCTTGGCCCGTAACAAATCACTCGGATCTGCATTTTTCTTGTATCCTTCCAGCTCTACCACTGTTATCTGGTCATCCGCAATCTTTGAGCCTTTCTGGAAACACTCTTCTGCCTTCTTCCGGCTGCCAGTGATAGTGATCACGCCTTTGGGGCCAGGCATCTTTAATTTGAAGTACACATAACATGGTCGAGCCATGAAGCGGGCATAGGCTGGTCTTCCCAAAATAGCGTGGTAGGCGCTTCGGAAATCCACGACTTCAAATGTCAGCTTCTCTTTGCGGAATGCTTCGAGTCGCCGAACACTACATCCAGAGCTATTTGGCCGAGTGACTCAGCCTTCTTTCCAGGGATGACTCCGTGAAAACTCATGTTGCTGGAACTGAGCCTGGACATCGAAATGCCCATTCCCTTGAGCGTCTCTGCATACAGTATATTCAATCCACTGCCGCCATCCATCAATACCTTCCTCAGTCGAGTGCCTTCGACGACTGGGTCGACCACCAGCGCTTGCCTCCCAGGGGTGGAAATGTGAGTAGGGTGATCAGACTGGTCGAAAGTAATGGGAGTTTGCAACCATCTCAGATAGCTTGGTGTCGTCGGGGCGACCATATTGACCTCACGGTTGATCACTTTCAGTCGACTTTTGCTCTCTACATCAGCAAAAATCATCAGAGTGGAGTTGACATGAGGGTACTCTCCATCACTGTCCTCCTTGTCCTCGGCCTTGTCCAACTCCTTCTCTTTGTCCTTCGGCTGTTTTCCTTAAAACTGCTGGATTAAGAGCCGGCACTAGCGAGTGGTATGCTTTGGGTAGATGAAGTTACCCTCTTTGTCTTTCTTCGTGTGGATATGACACGGTAGATCCATCACGTCATTACCTTCCTTATCCTTTACCTTCTTGGGGTTCCAAGATCCTTTGGGCTTCCCTTTGAATTTGCCCTGAGTCACGGCCAGAGCCTCTCCAGGAGCAGCCGGCTCGGCCTTCCGCTTCTGCTTCCGACTGGAGTTTCTTTTCTCCGACTGACTCGGCTTGTACTTGCCACTCCGGAGTCGGTCCTCTTCTTCGCCATTGG
>NW_025255517.1:0-1890 GCF_018294505.1 Triticum aestivum
GGTGCACTCATCATACGCACACAAATTCCTTGGCTCTTTGCCCGTAATTCTCGCACGCACCACTTTGTCGTCTCGGCGCTCTTCCCCCCCTCTCTCAAACTCTCCATCCACCTGGGTCACTGATAACCCGCAAGTATACGGGATAGTTGTAGCCTCTTTCGATAAGTAAGAGTGTTGAACCCAACGAGGAGCTAAAGGTAGAACAAATACCCTCTCAAGTCCTATCGGCCACTGACACGACTCTATGCATGCTTGACGTTTGCTTTACCTAGAACAAGTATGAAACTAGAAGTACTTTGTAGGTGTGATAGGAAAGGTTTGCAAGATAATAAAGAACACATAAATAAAAAGTAGGGGCTGTTTATATAAAGATGCAATAAAGTAAATAAAGCGAGTGTGGGAAAGTGGTGATAGGAGAGGTGAAATTGTCCCTAAGCAATTGACTACGTTACTAGACCGATAGCAAGTTTGATGTGGGAGAGGCCACTGCTAGCATGTCATCCCTGACTTGGAATTCTATGCACTTATGATTGGAACTATTAGCAAGCAGTCCTTAACTACTAACGTTCATTAAGGTAAAACCCAGCCATAGCGTTAAGATATATTGGTCCCCCTTCAATCCCTTATGCATCAATTTCTATGCTAGGTGGAAGCTTCTGTCACTCTAGCCCTCCAATACATAGTCCTATCAACATACAACTAACCCTATGGTGTGATCCACGCACGCGCTCATATGATGGGCACCATAGGAAAGCAACATAACCACAAGAAAATTAAATCAATCATAGCAATTCATCAACCACCAATAGGACAACGAGAATCTACTCAGACATCATAGGATGGCAACACATCATTGGAAAATAATATGAGGCATAAAGCACCATGTTCAAGTAGAGGGTACAGTGGGTTGCGGGAGAGTGGACCGCTGTAGATATAGGGGGGAAGGTGAGGGAGATGTTGGTGAAGATGACGGCGGTGTTGGTGAAGATCGCGGTGATGATGATGGCCCCCGGCGGCATTCCGGCGCCACCGGAAGCAAGGGGGAGAGAGCCCCCCTTCTTCTTCTTCTTCTTCCTTGACCTTCTCCCTAGATGGGAGAAGGGTTTCCCCTCTGGTCCTTGGCTCCCATGGCATGGGAGGGGCGAGAGCCCCTCCTAGATTGGATCTATCTCTCTGTTTCTGCATTCTCTGTTTCTGCCCCTTCACCGTTTCCTTTATATCTGGAGATCCGTAACTCCGTTTGGGGTGAATCTTTCGCCCAGATTTTTCTCGTAAAATTAGCTTTCTTGTGGCAAAATAAGAGATTAAACTGCCTTACGGGTGGCCCACGATAGTCCAGGGTGCGCCCAGGGGGGAGGGCGCGCCCCCCTGTCTCGTGGCCACCCCGGACACCGTTTCGCGTTGTTTCTTCCTCCGGAAAATCCCAAATATTCCAAAATAATTCTCCGTCCATTTTTATCCCATTTGGATTCCGTTTGATATTGGTTTTCTGCGAAACATAAAACATGTAATAGACAGGAACTAGCACTGGGCACTGGATCAATATGTTAGTCCCAACAAAAGTTATAAAAAGTTGCCAATAGTATATAAAAGTTATAGAATATTGGCATCGAACAATCAAAAATTATAGATACAACGAATACGTATCAGCATCCCCAAGCTTAATTCCTGCTCGTCCTCGAGTAGGTAAATGATAAAAAAGATAATTTTTGATGTGGAATGCTACCTAGCATAATCTTGATCATATGTCTAATCATGGTATGAATATTAAGATACGAGTGATTCAAAGCAATAGTCTATCATTTGACATAAAAACAACAATACTTCAAGCATACCAACCAAGCAATTATGTCTTATCGAAATAACATAGCCAAAGAAAGCTCATCCCTA
>NW_025255518.1:0-1890 GCF_018294505.1 Triticum aestivum
TGTGGCATCGGCGACACTGAGAAGATGTGAAGATGTGACGGGTGAAGAGATGTGTCTCCCTGTGTGCAAGCAACCGACGTGAAGATGAAGATCAACGCGAAGATGGAGGCGCACCAGTTAAGTTGAGTTCCTGCATGAAGCTATGCGTTTAGTTTGCATGTGGCACGCTAAGATGTGGTAGCGTGGCTGGTAGTCCGGGTAATCGTTGGTTTCAGTCTACAAGTCGGCATGAGAAAGATGTTGATGAAGTGGTCATCGTTCAAGAAGAGACAAGTTGTGGTCCGGTAAGTTGCGTCACCGGGAGCATTCGGCGGGGCAAGATAAAGAGGTGATCGTCTGCATGTCTCGTCAAGTAAAAAGTTAGATGTTTAGATTAGGGGGTGAATGTTGGAGTAATCTAAACATGTGATAGTTGTGCCCGGTTAGAGTTAGTATTGGGATCAGCGTTGCCGGTGATCAGATTAGGTAAGTTGAGTTAGTACTAGTTGAAGCAGCTTGTGCTAGGTGTGTTTGTCCGAGCGAGTTTTGGTTAGTCTCGTAAGCGTCAGTCCGGTTAGGAGTCCGGTCGTTGTATTAGAGTAGGACTAGTCTGAGTCCGGTTAGCTTTGCTAGTACGTGTCCGTGTATATTAGGAATTTTGAGTTCAGGTCGGTGGCGTGGAGTCAGGTCCTGCATCTATATATAGATGGGCAGGTGCGTGCGTTTTATTGTATTGAGTTGAGAAAATAGAAAAAGAAATAAAGAGAAAAGAGGGCACGACAAGGGCCTTGGCTATCAGTTTTGTGTGTGCGTGTGTTCGTGTGATTTTATGTGATTGATCCTGTGGGTGGATTTCCAACAATTGGTATCAGAGCAAGGTCGCGGTGAAGCGTGCTTGCCCCGGGGTGGCGACCCGACTAGCGCCTCGGGGCGGGCGATACTGTCGTTGGGTGGTGCAACGACGAAGAAGAGCGGGCGATGCGACCACTGATGGTGCAGCGAAGGGGAGAAACGGGCAATTGTCGTTCAAGCGGCGATAAGGAGGATCGGGCAGTTGTCGTTTGGCGGAGTGGCGACAAGAAGGCGACGAGGATGTTGTCGCAAGCGAGACGTCGGGTGATTGTCGTTTGACGAAACGACATGGAGGAGGTTGACGGGAGCGGTAGTGCCGAGGTGCGGTGCTAGAGCGAGGAAGAGGCGACAAAGTTGCGAGCTGTCGTCAAGTGTGCACAGGAGTTCTTGTAAGGTGCATCCAAGAGCTGAGGTGTGTGAATCTTCTGCTGTAGTTGAGATGTGTCACTGGCAGGAGAGTTGAGAGTGAGAGCGGATCGAAAAAGGAAATTGTGCCTTGCGTTTCGGTTCGTGGTAGTGGAGTTCCGGCGTGTTCATATACGGTGGAGATGAGTTGCACGTATATGGCAAGTTGTGTTGCCGTCGGACAGGAGGTGTCGTTTGATAAGATGTGGCATCGGCGACACTGAGAAGATGTGAAGATGTGACGGGTGAAGAGATGTGTCTCCCTGTGTGCAAGCAACCGACGTGAAGATGAAGATCAACGCGAAGATGGAGGCGCACCAGTTAAGTTGAGTTCCTGCATGAAGCTATGCGTTTAGTTTGCATGTGGCACGCTAAGATGTGGTAGCGTGGCTGGTAGTCCGGGTAATCGTTGGTTTCAGTCTACAAGTCGGCATGAGAAAGATGTTGATGAAGTGGTCATCGTTCAAGAAGAGACAAGGTGTGGTCCGGTAAGTTGCGTCACCGGGAGCATTCGGCGGGGCAAGATAAAGAGGTGATCGTCTGCATGTCTCGTCAAGTAAAAAGTTAGATGTTTAGATTAGGGGGTGAATGTTGGAGTAATCTAAACATGTGATAGTTGTGCCCGGTTAGAGTTAGTATTGGGATCAGCGTTGC
>NW_025255519.1:0-1890 GCF_018294505.1 Triticum aestivum
AACCCAACGCGTACGCATAGCAGTTTTCAAAGCAGCCCAAGTAGTTGGAATAGGATATAATCTACAATGTTCAGACCACCATACACATGCAAAACTAGTGAAAGCACAAACAGCAGCAGCAACTCGTCTCTCCTCAGGATATTGTAAACATGTAAATCGTTGTTCAGTTTCTAACTCCCAAGTAAGATATATATCAGGAACATATCTACCCTCAAATGGTGGAATATTCAATTTCAGTTTAGGAATATGGACTCTCGTACCTGAGGTGGTGGTGCAGGCCTACCATTATGAATATATACCTGAGGTCGACCTGCTGGTGGTGGTACAGGTGGCTGCACGTAGTGCTGATTTTGATCAACCTCATCCTCATAATCTCCCACATAATCATCCTCCTCCGCATCAGCAGCAGGAGCCACAGAAGTATCAACAGCAGCACCAACAGTTTGGCCAAACGCAAGAGGAACACGGCTTGCTCGGCGGAGGTCTGTTTCGCGACGTGGAGGTAGTCGTTGTTGTTGTTGTTGGAGAGGTGCATTAGGTGCAGCGGGTGGTGGTGGTGGAAGACGCGCGAGCAACTCATTAAACTTGTTATCGAGCTTTGTTTCGAACGTCTTCTCAAGGCCAGTGATCTTCTCCATGGCCTCTTCAAAATTGTTCAGCACATCTTGCACCTGTTCAGTCATCATTTGCTGAAACTTATCATGAAGCTCCTTATTCGATAAATTCTCCCAGTCAATCTCATCGGCTTGTGATCCTGGCATGGTTAGCAGCAATAGAAACACACAAGAATATGATCCTACAGACTACGAACAAGTGGTGGTGGTGGGTGTCACAAATCCGTCAAGCAAAACTCAAATTCTTACCAGTTCTTACCCAGCAACAGGCGGTGATCGGCAACCGTTGTAGTCAAAACTCTCAAAGCTTGGATAGAGCGATTACCAGGGAGAGTCAAACGCACGACGTAGATGTATGTGGAGCTGGGAAGGCTTATAATATGGTAGCAAAAAGGGTCAGCAATAATCAATTCAGAGATGCAAAGTTGAATAAACGCTCAACGACGGTACTGTGCTGGTCCTAGGCTAGACTGTGCTAGAGACGCGAGCTGATGAGGACATCAATACCATTGTTACACCCACAGCCCCTACTGCTACATATACGGGACCAATTACTAGAGCTCGCGCACGCCAATTAAATTATCAGGTACTTTCGTTTCTTGGTAATGATTCTAATGTTCATGAGAATATGATGCTGCCTAAATTGGATACATTTGTTTTGCTTACAAATGAAGGGACTAGCTTGGAGAAGGATGAACATTGGAGCAAGAACAAGCATGGAGATGATGCCATGCGCAAGGGGAACAAGAACGGAGTTATAAGTGATGATTTCAGGACTTTGAAGCCACCATAATGGGTGCATGAAGCCATGGACGAAATATACAAGATGCCACTTCATAAATTTCGTCCCGAGGCTATTATAGGTGCTGCGTCACCTTTTTATTGGGCCAGGCCCATGTAATTTCGAAATACATAAGTATAGGCTATTTTTAGAGTCCGTATGTGTGGGGAAACAAGAGATAGGGTTGATTTCGGACCCCTCCACCAAGGGCCACGAAATTCCCCCTCTCTTCCTCCATATATACAGCCCTTAGGGCACCGTTTAGACTTTGGGTTTTGTTTAGATTAAAAGTTCGCCATAGCTGCAACTTCGCGTTCTTCGTTTGTGTTCAACGACCAGACAAAGGCGTCACAGAACCCCACCTTGATCAATAAAGCTTTCATCTTATATTCGCAATATCCAGATTGCAATCTTAGTTTCTTGCTTGTTCTTCGTTTGCTCGCAGGAAATAGACCCTCGTGGTCAGGTTGATCGTGCTCCGGCGTGGTCAATAAC
>NW_025255520.1:0-1890 GCF_018294505.1 Triticum aestivum
AGAACGGGGTTGAGGGAGTCGTGCTCGTCGTGATCCAAATCACCGGAGATCCTAGGGCCGAACGGACGGCACCTCCGCGTTCAACACACGTACGGTTGAGAAAGACGTCTCCTCCTTCTTGATCCAGACAAGGGGAAGGAGAGGTTGATGAAGATCCAGCAGCACGATAGCGTGGTCGTGGATGTAGCAGCGATCTCGGCAGGGCTTCGCCAAGCTTCTGCGAGAGGGAGAGGTGTAGCAGAGGGAGAGGGAGGCGCCAAGAGCATGGGTGCGGCTGCCCTCCCTCCCCCCTCTTTATATAGGCCCCTAGGAGGGCGCCGGCCCTAGGATATGGGATCTCCAAGGGAGGGCGGCGGCTAGGGGGGAAACCTGCCCCCCAAGCCAGGTGGAGGCGCCCCCACCCCTAGGGTTTCCCAACCCTAGGCGCAAGGAGGCCAAGGGGGGCGCACCAGCCCACCAGGGGCTGGTTCCCCTCCCACTTCAGCCCATGGGGCCCTCCGGGATAGGTGGCCCCACCCGGTGGACCCCCGGGACCCTTCCGGTGGTTCCGATACAATACCGGTGACCCCCGAAACTTTCCCGATGGCCGAAACCTGACTTCCTATATATAATTCTTTACCTCCGGACCATTCTGGAACTCCTCGTGACGTCCAGGATCTCATCCGGGACTCCGAACAACTTTCGGTTTACTGCATACTCATATCTCTACAACCCTAGCGTCACCGAACCTTAAGTGTGTAGACCCTACGGGTTCGGGAGACATGCAGACATGACCGAGACGCCTCTCCGGTCAATAACCAACAGTGGGATCTGGATACCCATGTTGGCTCCCACATGCTCCTCGATGATCTCATCGGATGAACCACGATTTCGAGGATTCAATCAATCTCGTATACAATTCCCTTTGTCAATCGGTACGTTACATGCCCGAGATTCGGTCGTGGGTATCCCAATACCTCGTTTAATCTCATTACCGGCAAGTCACTTTACTCGTACCGTAATGCATGATCCCGTGACCAGACACTTGGTCACATTGAGCTCATTATGATGATGCATTACCGAGTGGGCCCAGAGATACCTCTCCGTCACAGGGAGTGAAAAATCCCAGTCTCGATTCGTGCCAACCCAACAGATACTTTCGGAGATACCCGTAGTGCACCTTTATAGTCACCCAGTTATGTTGTGACGTTTCACACCCAAAGCACTCCTATGGTATCCGGGAGTTGCACAATCTCATGGTCTAAGGAAATGATACTTGACATTTGGAAAAGCTCTAGCTAAACGAACTATACGATCTTTGAGCTATGCTTAGGATTGGGTCTTGTCCATCACATCATTCTCCTAATGATGTGATCCCGTTATCAATGACATCCAATGCCCATAGTCAGGAAACCATGACTATCTGTTGATCAACGAGCTAGTCAACTAGAGGCTCACTAGGGACATGTTGTGGTCTATGTATTCACACGTGTATTACGATTTCCGGATAACACAAATATAGCATGAATAACAGACAATTATCATGAACAAAGAAATATAATAATAACCATTTTATTATTGCCTCTAGGGCATATTTCCAACAGTCTCCCACTTGCACTAGAGTTCAATAATCTAGTTAAATTGTGATGAATCGAACACCCATGAAATTCTGGTGTTGATCATGTTTTGCTCTAGGGATAGGTTTAGTCAACGGATCTGCTACATTCAGGTCTGTATGTACTTTACAAATATCTATGTCTCCATCTTGAACATTTTCACGAATGGAGTTGAAGCGATGCTTGATGTGCCCGGTCTTCTTGTGAAACCTGGGCTCCTTGGCAAGTGCAATAGCTCCAGTGTTGTCACAAAAGAGTTTGATCGGCCCCGACGCATTGGGTATGACTCCTAGGT
>NW_025255521.1:0-1890 GCF_018294505.1 Triticum aestivum
CAACAACATTGCCAAGTCTTATGGCCGTGTTCATGCCAACCACATTGATCTGAATGAAGCTCAAGACCAGCCTGCTACTGTGATGGGTACACTCCTCGTAAATTCAGTACCAGCATCCGTTTTATTTGATACAGGTGCATCGCATTCATTCATGTCAGAAGAATTTGCATACAAGCACGATGTTAAATTTGAGCAGATGAACACTTCGGTAGTGGTAAAAACCCCCGCGGGACAATGTCAGACCTCCATGGTTGGCATTGACGTCCCTGTGGAAATCGAAGGGTTGGAGTTTCGTGCCTCGCCCATTATACTGAAGTCGTCTAACATTGACCTCATTCTGGGAATGGATTGGTTAAAGGCGCATACTGCTTCTATCGTTTGCGCCACTAAGACCGTCCATCTGCTACACCCTTCTGATGAAATAATTAGCTATGATGCTCATCTGGTTCGGAATGCCGAGGCCAGGCTTTATGCCTTAAACGCATTGAACGCTGCACCACTTGAGGGCATTGAAAACATTCCCGTCGTGCGTGAATTCCTAGACGTCTTTCCTGAAGAACTCCCAGGGATTCCCCCTGCTAGAGCTGTCGAATTCGTCATCGACTTGAAACCAGGCACCACTCCTATAGCCAAGCGACCCTACAAGATGCCGCCGCATGAACTCCTTGAGCTTAAGGAGGAAATCGATAATTCTCTTCGAAGTGGTTTCATTCGCCCAAGTTGCTCTCCTTGGGGAGCACCTTCTCTCTTTGTCAAGAAGAAAGATGGGACGAACCGATTGGTCCAAGACTACCGTCCTATAAATCAAGCAACCATTCAGAATAAGTATCCTCTTCCTCGGATCAATGATCTGTATGATCAATTGGCTGGATCATCAGTGTTCTCTAAACTCGACTTGAGGTTGGGTTACCACCAGATCCGTGTTCGTGAGGAAGATATCCCCAAGACCGCCTTTGTGACTCGTTATGGTTCATACGAGTACACCGTCATGTCTTTCGGCTTAACCAATGCTCCAGCCACCTTCTCTCGCCTGATGAACTATATATTCATGGATTACCTCGACAAGTTCGTCGTGGTTTATCTGGATGATATTCTGGTATTTTCCAAGAACGAAGAGGAACATGCTGAACATCTTCGCCTCGTGCTGGAAAAGCTACGAGAGCATCAACTTTATGCCAAGTTCTCCAAATGTGAATTCTGGCTTCCCGAAGTAACCTATCTTGGGCATGTCATCTCTAAGGATGGTATTGCCGTCAACCCTGAACGAGTTCAGGCTATTCTCGATTGGACTCCTCCGAAGAACGTTAAGCAAGTTAGAAGTTTTCTCGGTCTCGCCAGCTACTGCCGTCGATTCGTCGAGAACTTCTCCAAGATTGCCAGGCCTCTGACTAACCTATTGCATAAGGGCGTCAAGTTCCAATGGACAGGTAAATGTCACGAAAGTTTCCAGGCACTCAAGGACAAGTTGACTTCTGCCCCAGTACTAGCTCCTCCTGATACTAAGAAGGACTTCGTCATTTACTGCGACGCTTCCCGTCAAGGACTAGGCTGTGTCCTAATGCAGGAGCGCAAAGTGGTTGCTTATGCCTCTCGGCAATTGCGCCCTCACGAGGAGAACTACCCAGTTCACGACCTCGAACTTGCTGCTGTCATTCATGCGCTAAAACAGTGGCGACATTACCTGCTCGGTAATCGCTGCGAGATCTTCACTGACCACCAAAGTCTGAAGTATCTGTTTACTCAGCCAGACCTGAACCTCCGTCAGCAGAGATGGATGGAGACTGTTGCAGATTTTGATTTGGGTATTTCCTATACCCCAGGCAAGGCTAATGTAATGGCTGATGCCTTGAGCCGCAAGTCTTACTGCAACCACCTCCAGGTTCACAAAGT
>NW_025255522.1:0-1890 GCF_018294505.1 Triticum aestivum
GGAAGAAGAAATGGAAGAAGAAATGGAAAAAGAAAAGGAAGAAGAAAAGGAAGAAGAAAAGGAAAAAGAAAAGGAAAAAGAAAAGGAAGAAGAAAAGGAAGAAGAAAAGGAAAAGAAAAGGAAGAAGAAAAGGAAGAAGAAAAGGAAGAAGAAAAGGAAAAAACAAAATAAGAAAAGGAAAAAGAAAAGGAAGAAGAAAAGGAGTGCTTAATAATCTTATTTTTTAATTCCTCCTCCTCTATGTCCCCTTAATCTTATTTTTTAATTCCTTTATACTTAAAGAATTTTTCCTACATGCAGGAGTGACATATGGCGGACGATAGAGCCGAGCCGCTTAGGGATCCGGAGGCTGAACGTTATTTAATGGGCATCATCAACAACGAGATTCCTTATGTGCCGGGCTCAGAATATGAGCAAGAAGAGGATGTAGTCTCTTCTTTTCTGAACCTTGACGGTGGAACAGACATTGTCGATGATCAAGAAGGTGAAGGAACGGACATTGTCGACGGAGGTCAACCGTCAACAAACGACGATCTCGAATTGCAAGTAGCAACCACCTCCGGCGAGGTATATATATACATTGAGCCTCTCGTGATACAAACTTACTGAAATGTGAATACATATGTATTAACGCGCGCGACTCTCTTTCTTTTTTAGCCCTCGGCCGGATCGAGTACGACAAAGCGTGGCAAATCCAAGGCGATGAAAACAGGAGAAACATATGCCATTGAGTTTGTCAGTGAAACCGACAAGCCCCTACAGCACACCTCAAAGTTTATCAACCAATGCGGAGTCGTTGTTAGAGACAACGTCCCGATCACCGTCCAGGAATGGAAGGAGCCAAAGAAGGCACGTCTTGGTTTCAGTTTTGTCGACAAGAGAACGAAAAAGGATTGCTGGAGAAAGCTTATGGAACATTTCATTCTACCTCCGGAATACAACAAAGTCGATGAATTCGGTAACGAGGTTCCGGGTGGACGTGAGAGGAGGAGGCTAGTTAAAGAGTTCGCTCTTCAGAAGATGGGCGAAGCATTCCGGAACTTCAAGAAAAAATTAACCCGTGACTATGTCAACAAGGGCAAGACTCCGGATTTCAATGGACAACATGAGAAACTGAAAGATGATTGGCCAGAATTTGTGAGGCAAAAGCAATCGGAGCATTTCAAGGAAATGTCGAAAAAAATAAGGATAATGCGAGTAAGAAAAAGTTCCATCATATTATGGGGCCAGGAGGATACCGCCTTTCGGAGCCTAAGTGGCAGAAGATGGAGGAGGACCTGAGGGTGCGAGGAATCCCTCTAGGTACAGAGGGATGGGACCCAAGGGCCAAAAGCTGGTGGTACGGGCATGGGGGATCGCTAGACCCGGAGACGGGGGTGTGTGTTCACCGGAAGAAAAAGTTTGCTCCCACCCAAGCCCTTATTGACGCAATGACCCAAGCTTAAGAGGGCTTGATCAAGTTCAACAGAGAGAAAGACGCACTGACAACAGCCCTCGGGAATGATGAACACGGAGGACGTGTACGAGGCAAAGGCAAAGTTCCGTGGAAAGTAGGGTTTTCCCAGGACAATGACCCGTACTGTTACAGAAGCCGTAAGAGAAAGACGGACCGGGATGCAGATCTTATGGCGAAGTTTGCATCGGAACTCCATGAGTTGAAGCAGACCGTGCATGAACTAGTAAAAGAAAAATCGGCTGCAGGGCCGCATGAAGATCATGAAGCGGATCGCGGAAGCCAGCAGCGGAGAAGCAGCGTGGCTTCCACGGATGCCCCGCCTGGTGCTAGTGCACCGATGATCGAGATTCGTGCACCGGAGCCTCACTACCCCGTGGATGATGTAAAGGAGATGAAAGAATGTGATCTGCATTATCCCGTGGGGAACGTTTCCA